>NC_088245.1:101755130-101857630 GCF_036013445.1 Caloenas nicobarica | reverse complement strand
ACCTATGGAGAAAAACTTAACACTGTTTCTAACTCAGAATTTTAAATAAGAAAAATAAGAAGTAAATAAATAAGCAAAAACTTCACCCCAAACCTGTTTTGAAGTCACTTTTATTTAAAAGGATTTACATGAAACATGCTGTGTCTTTAACTTTCAGACACAAATCTGCAGAAAGGTGATCATGCCCATAAAACACATGTGCCACCAATAGAAGTCCCTGCTGGCAAGAAAATTTTTAAAAATCCCAAGTTTTCTGCAGTAATGGTAACACAAAGTCAACAGGGTTCTTGGAGTGACAGCCACTGTGAAATTTAACAATAGGAAATACACAGAACACAACCTGGCATTAGTTTTGAACTACAGATTATATTGTACATTCTATGCTTTTAATTGTAAAAAATATATTCTTACACTTGAACATGTTCCTCTCATATTTAGTCAGGCAAATTATATAATACGTTACATTAGACAGTGGAATCATCATGATAGCTTTTCTTGGGACTGGTTACTCTTTCAGTGAGAACAGTACACTTGAGCCTGAAACTGTTCTACACGATCAGAGAAATATTGTTGTAAACTACAGATTTTTCCTTAAACTATATATCTTTTTAGTTTAGTCAACTCTGATGAAGAGAATTGCTTTTTGTTGAGCTTTAAACTTTGATAGAAAATTGATGTAGTCAGCTAAACTGAGTTTTAACACACAACATTGTGATTAAAGAAATTAACACTGTTTGAAATCGATGTAGTACCTAGTCAATAGATGACAAAGTGATAACTAATGGATATCAAAATGTATTCACTAATAGGAAATGACAGAATGAATATATAGCCTTAAGAATTAATCCTCAGTTCAATGCAACTCAATGTCCTCATCAGAGATGTAAAGAAAATATAAAGAATTGTCTATCAAGTTTTATAGACAAGCAAGGACTAGTGACGTGATAGATAATAACAGAGGTCATTTTTAAACTGAGCCAAACCATTTTTAAGAGGGTCACAGTCAAAGAGTAATAATGGACTCTGTCAGCTACCATTTTCCCTAGAGTCGGATAAAAAGACGTAAATATGGAGGGACAAAAGACTATTGAATGGGAACAGCATCTTGGGAAGAAATAATGTCCTTGACAAAGATTTAGTGTTTGGCCATGCTGCAGAAACATCTGACCATGAATTTCCAAAAGCATTAAAAAAAATCAAAGGCTAAAATTGAGGTAGACAAATTCAAAAGGGAAGACAGACATATTTTAACGGTGATTAACCTTTTAAAAAACTTCCCTGGAGAAGTGGTGGAAACACCTCCATAAAAGTTTTTGAGCTAAGACTATCTTTTTAAAATCTGTACTTATTCTTCCAAAAAATTATTGGATTCAATGAAGGTACTGCAAGGTGAAATTTTATGGTTGATATTATATAGGAACTTCAAATAGAAGTTCATTAAGGCTCATATTAGCCTTAAAGTTGGTGGGAGGAGGAACAAAAAAAGAAGGGACCCACATTATAATCTGGACTTAGAATTCCTGTTGAAGCTGCTTTTCAAATTAAAAACAAGTTTTCGATCATGAAGGCCTCCTCCCCACTCCGCTCAAATACTGGCTCTATTTCACACGCTTTTTGTAAAATAAAAATTAAAAAAAAAAAAAATAAAAAAAGATCAAAATACAAGTGGGTGTTATTTTAGAGAATCATCATGTTTTTCATGTTAATCTTCTAGGAAAACATCTTGTTTTCTGTATAGTGAAACTCTAAGTGACTGTGTTCAAGGCTACTCTAAGGAAGCCACCAGACCAAAGAAAATGATATGAGAATGGGGAAAATACAGCTAAGAGAACAATAATATAATCAAGGGCAATTAATGATAGTAGACTTCAGTATCAGTGCTTCCTCTTATGTGCACTTTCCCCCTCCTCAGTGAGTCATATCCACTCTAGAGAGCAGTTAGTAGGAACATAGCAAGACACCCAGGCTCTTTATTCACCTCATACTACAGGAAGACTTACTGCTCAAAAATATGTCTTATCAGAGTGCAGTTAGTGAATGTAGGTTAATAAATGGGCTAGCCAAATCAGGATTTTTGTCCATTACAGACAAATGGAATACAGAGACAGCAACAATCTCCTCCTCCCACTTTTCTGTTCTCTTTTCCTGTTTTTCCCCCATTCTTTTTGATTATATTGGTTAGCTACAAAAATCCACCTTTTCTCCTTCAGCATGACTTTCAGATTTACAGAGAATCTATTTCATAACCCTGCCTTAATTAGGTATTTGTTAATTAATCCCTAAAGCTACTATATAACTAATCCCTCATTAAAAACTCCCTATGAAAAATATGCACACTTTTGTTACATATGTTTTATACTATCTTCTCTTCCTTGTCACATCTCATTCCAGTAGCAAAACAAGATGAAGATATCCTGAGTTCAAAAAGCCAAACAAAATTCTAAGAAAAACTTCAGAATATTATGGGTGAAACCCTGGCCACGATGAAATCAGGATGTATTTGCCACTGATTTACTGGAGCCAGGCTTTCAAACCAGAACTTCCAAAAGGGTTCTAGTGCTACTGAATTTCTACAATTTCTTTTTAGTTTCAGATGAGAAATTACTTGTGAGTTACATTTATGTGATAGTAACATCAGATTTATAATAAGGAAGGCATGGTGTGTATCTCCTGTCCTAATTCTCTAGCATACTGTAAAGTAGCTTCATTTATTTATTAGTAAACAAGAGAAAAATAATGATAGAACAGATGACACTTTGAAGTCATATATATGTAGTATGTGCATCACCAGGAGAATTGCACGGGGAATGCTTACATATACAATAATGATACTCACTCTTAATCAAGTAATTACATTGGTGCATGAAGATTGCATGGAATACAAATGCAGTATGCTGAGAGATCTGTCTTAGCAGAAAATCTCTGGTACTTCAGTGGATGTGTTTTTCACTGTTCTGTAAAAGCAAATGCTACGTGTTGCTTGTCTGTGTCACAGTGACAGCTTTAAAAGATCATCTTGCTAAATAAGTAGAATATAAAAACATGCCAAATGCATACTCTACTAGACAAATACATTTTCTTCTTTCTACTGAAATTTTTTATCTAGGCAAAAGAATTTTCATGGCTAAAATAATTTTTAAAAAATGACAGCATGACTTAAAACTTCCTTAGTGAACAACCATCTATATGACAGGAATAAAATAAAAGGCAATAAATAAATCATATGTAAAAAAACTTACAGCAGATTACAATTATCATACCCTTGATTTTTAGTTTTATGCACCATTGTTGCAGATGGAGGATGAGGTGACAACACAAGAAGGCAAGAGAAAAATTTCCCAGAATGAGTGGTTAAAAATATTTAGCAGTTAAATGATTATTACATGTGCATATGCAGTTAACCACATGACATATACGGAATTTTTACATCATGATATATTGATACAGAAATACTTAGGAGCATGAATATTACATGTTTAGCAAGGGAGGTAAAGGAGTTTCCTATAGGATGATGTTAGTCAAAATCAGAGCAAACAGCAATATAATGTAAATAGCAATATTCAGAAATTATGATTGATCATATCATTACTTTAAAACCTATCAGTATTTCTAATAAGATGATCCCAGTAAATCTAGAAGAGAAGACTAAAGAACTTTAAAAAATCGTAGTAAGAAGGAGAGTGGGGGAAGAGTTGCCAGAAACTGGAGAGAAAGGTTGACAGAGAGAGACTCCAGAAGTCTCAGCAGGGTTTTTCCAGGAAGCAATAAGCCTGAGGGAAGAGTGAATAGATGTGTACAGTCTAGATTTTTTTTGTTCATCTGCTTGCTTTGAGAGTCCAAAGTCCTTTGTTTTACACAAACTGTTATTTCCTTTAGGAGGTTGCCCTGTCAAGAGACCCCATTGCACTGGAGCTAAGGCATACTATGGAGCTGTGGCTGCAGGGCCGAGCACCAGTATTACCCTGGCAGCTGTCACTCAAGAAATGAGCATAGAGACCTGAAGGACTACAGCTTAACCCTCCATCAGAGGTGGTGACTTAGAGCCTGAGATCATGAGAGTATCATATTTGTGGGTCCTAAATAAATGGATTAAATGCATGCTTCCAAGACAGCTTTCACATGTATCTCAAAATTATATGGGGAACGACACCTTCAGTTTCAGCAGTCCTCATTTATCAAGTTGGAATTTTAAGCAAGATGCATAATCAAAGATCTCATCTGAAGTATTTTTGCATGTTCAATAAAGAGCTACAACTAGAAAGACATATGCTAACTAGAACTATTTTCTAATGTGAAAAAGTAACTTGAGTATCATCCTATGATTAAGGACAATAGATTCTTTAGATAATTGCTTGTGTAAGGTGCATCTGTATTTTGTAAGCATTATTGATGCTGTGTAGTTATTGCACTCCTTTTCTTTGATTTAGTGCTCATCTTGAAACCAGCCAAATCTATTTCGAGAGAGGGTATCTTGTGAACAATGATCGAAGTGTAAATTTATGCAAACTCACTGTTTCACCTTAATTACCTTGATGGCGCTTGTCAGCAGCCTTTTCAATGCTTTCGCTGATTAGCAAGCTATCACAAATAATTATTATTTCATCTGCAATTACAATGATGCTGTGTATTGGCTTATTGCCCAGCCACTGTATTGCACCCCACCCCTTGGCCTGCTCTTCTGCAGTTATGCCACACTGCACATCAAGAATTAGCATCCCTATTTTATTCAATCAATCACCATAAACTCCTGAATTTTATGATCCCATAAGACAGGTTCTCTCTAAATTTCTACAAGTAGGATTGCTACATAAAATTGTTAAATATAGCCTGGAAAACTCCAAGGGCAAGAAAGGGCTGTTTTCTCCATCTTCGTAGTCATTTTACATCATCCTCACTTTCTTTACAAAAATCATTTTCACTTCTCCCCTCTCCTTTATTTTTTCTTTTTTTTTTTTTTTTCTCAAAGTACTTTACTTCAGCATGTGAAATGCTGCTATGGTTGACAACTGAAATATGAACTTCAGAGGTTAACAAATTGCTCCCAGGCAGCCCAAGGTTATCTTTGTAATGTGGGCTCTACAGCATGGAAATGGATTTGGTTCCATCTTGTTGGAGGCTTTGAGTAAACCCCAATACCAGGTGCAAGCAAAGAAAAGCTCAGAAAGTAAATGAGTAGCTGTTTGTTCCTTTTCCCAGTTGAGTAATGGAGCAGAACAACCAAGATAACCAAGCCCTGCCCTCATTTCAAACAAACAGTTTATTTGTCATTACACTGGATATGCTTGCATGTAGTGAGAAGGGCGTGAAGAATGTGGGGAAGTGAATGGCTGGCTGGTTTTCTTTATGAATGCTTATAAATCATCTTAAATCACTAGCTATGGCCAACGAGCAAAAAGAAAGCAAATATAAAAGTAAAAAAAGCAATTAAGTAACAACATATGGTCAAATATTTCACTCTTAAAGCAGGAATAAAAAAGAAAAAATATTGGAAGAGAAGCCTGAAGTGATGTTGCTGTACTTTAACCAGAAAGCAGTGGTTATGGACTCTTCAAGGTCAGAAGTAGAACACCTAAACCAAAAATAAATGCTCTATCTGCACAAATCCATTCTAAGAAAAGGAAGCTGAAGACGATATAGAGAAACTGGGGTTAATATCATCTGTAAGCTCTAAAATCATCAACGCAACTAGCTGCAAAACATAAACTAACATTCATAAATGGAAAGATACATTTTCAAGTAGTCCCCAAAACATGACACAGGAATATATATTCCCTAGCATTACTAAATTTATAGTGATTAGACCAAAGGAAAGAACTTTAATTCAACCAACCATAAATTGAAGGGGAAACATTTCAGCTTAAAACAGAAGTATCTGCAAGATATTAAAACACCTTGCTTACTAGCACACATTTTGAAACTACAAATCAATGTCCTAGAATAACAATTTCAGATCACAGGACAGTAGATCCAACATCAATTTAACCTAGAAAATTTGTGAAGAATGCAAAGCTGGTAAAAACACACAAATTCGGATATTTAGACTAATAAACCAGGTATAAGGTACCTCCAAGAAACATATAAAAGAAAACAGTGTCCTGAGTGGATTCAAATCACAGCTGGAAAAGCAAGTCTGTTGAAGATTCAGAATGTTGCTTAACAGTTAGCAACAAACCGACGTTAAAAAAAAAGTCAAGTCAAGAGGTCAGGTACATCTGATGAAAATTTCTCATTTGAAAGTATGAAAACAAACAGGAGTTGCACATCAGCTGCTCTAGTATAATGTAAAGCAAAATAGTGCTATTTTCTGGTAACATCTGTGCCCAACTGTATCCAATGAACTCAAGAGAGCTATGCAGTTGAAATATAAGCATCTACAGAAGGATGAGTTAAGGAAATTTCTATAATCCAATGACTGTATTTACCAGATCTCTGCTAGGCATGATGAGAGTTTCTAGCTCACATATGGGCATCTAGACTGGAACATAAGGGTCTAGTGCCAACCAAGAAGCCTACACAGTCTGGCAGATGCAGCACAGGACCTATAGGAGACTTAAGCTTTCTGTTTTGGTATCTATAGGCCAGGTGGGATACGTTATATGATCTGAAAAAAACACCTGGTATCTAGGCTTAGGTAACTGATTCACACTCTGCGTTGTAAATAATTAAATATCAATGTCCTAAAATACACGATTAATTCCTTCCAAAATGTCAATTGGATTAAGTCAAAACCTGTAATGAATGAAATTCTAATTGGTGGATATATGTATTTGTTGCTCCCACAGTCCAATTTGTTGAAAGGCTCAACGCAACGAAGAGTCTCAAGTATTAACCTAAATTATCAGTAGAAATAGGAGGACACAAACACACTTATGTACAGTCCTCCAAGTGATCATGTACCTAGGAAGCCCAGAAGAGACTGGAACAAAGGGAATCATCATACTCCAATATCTAAAAACTGTTGTATGTGGCAGAGCGATATCCTTTCAAATTATCAGTTTGTAGGAAGCCAGCAACCATTACACACCTATACTCACAACAAAAGAGAACAGTAGCAAAATGAACATTGTGTTATGTAGTAAACTGCTGCCACATTATGAATTGAAAACAGTATTAAATAAAGATTAGCCTCCGAAATACGTTTTATTACCTCATCATTGTGAAGCCATGTCCAATTATTAGTTGAAGGACTTTCTCCTATATGTTAGAAGCTCCCTGGAGTTACGCCAGAAGGTATTTCTGGGTATATATGGAATTGCAGAAGAAGGAAGAAAAAAAAAAAGAAAAAAAATTGGCAATCCATTTCCTTTCCTACGACCAGGAAAAGTTGACATGGTTTCCCTTTCACTGATGGGCAGTGGAATCCTTGCCAATATTAAAGTGTTCCTGAATTAGTGAGCCAAACTAGAATGCACCAGGAATTTAGATTTGTTTTGTGTGGTCAAAAGTACAGCTATGCATGTTTGAAATGCTTTACTACACTATCATTAATTTTACTTCATACCCTAAACCTGCAGTATTTTGAAATAGGAAATAACTACATAATCTATTTAAGCTAATTCTGGAGTTTTCTCAATTGTACATTAACCAGGACTTTGGTCAGTCTACATTTAAATACATTAATGAGGTTATTTGCTAGGTTGGAAAATATTCCACAAGCTGCCAGAATACAGGCAGGAAGTTGTTCCAGCTATTGCACTTCAATTATGTCATCTCACTTCCTCACTGTTATCAACTACCATGAAGTTAAATATGAGGGTGCTGAGCATTACTGTAATGGAGTAAGCATGTGTTGTATACGTTACTGACATTTTTTCATCACCCTTGGCAAACTGAAATGTTTGCAGCTCAAGCATTGCATGTGGATGATTTTACATGCCACAGAATGAGACGCGCACTGCTAAACTGCTTTGCCCCACTAGGTCTGATTTGTAAACCAGCACTACTGACCAATGTTCTTTGCAATCTGTAGTACCATATGTGTGGATAAGAATTTTTATTAATAAGGTCATGTAGATTAATGCTTGGTACGTATTGATGATACAACAGTTTGTACTTAATAAAGGTGAGTGAGCATTTGCTAATGGAATAATTTATTCTACTGGTGAAAGAATGCTTCTGACTAAATCTATTTAATATAAATCTGCTCACTAAATCTGCTTTGACTATCATTTACTCATTGTCCAAGTGCAAAAACACTGTCATTAAAAACCTAGGAGTTAATGTAACCTCTCTGTCATATGTTTATACTAATGGGATTTTTATCTGTGGTTCACCTGCAGCTTGACATGGTACTATATAAATAATTTTTTTATTCTGTAGGCTTCACCTTTACCTGAAAACTACAGTAATAACATATTATGTGTAAATTCACTGTTGTATTTGTCTTTGACCTACTGTTTTTTATTTCCTCAGTACCTGAAAAAGTTTTCTTATTACTTTCCACCTGAAATTAACTTTGAAGTATGATTCAATTCCACCTGCTTCAAAGAGAAAAAAAAAAAAAAATTAAACTGGATAAACATAAACGTTTTGCCATCCAACAATGGTAGAAATAAAGACAACCTGGAAACCTGAAGACAAAATGAAGAAATATCCTTCCAGCATGGCTGTAAACTTCTGTCCACCTCTTACTTGCTTTATCACATAGCCTTCAGACTCCTCAGTCAGACGCATTCAATAATTCTATTAACTCATCCTTCTGCCTCATTGGCTACAAGGTAAAAGGCTACATCTCTTCTACTATATGATAGTAGCTTGGAGCTGACTGCAGCAAACTGTCATATGCTGAAGCCCAATCCATTGCCCATCTCCACTGCACATCTACCTCCCAACCTGGACCAAGTGTGAAGCAAAGGAACAGGCTGCCCAGGAGGGGACTTAGGCAGGTGAGCATTGCCAATGGCTCAGAGGAAAGACTCATGTACAGCTTGTGCCTCTGTTGACAGAGCTTACTGGAGCCACACTTCTTTGATCAGCCCTTTTTCATCATCCGTCGGTTGAAAGTGGTATCTTTAGTTTTGGATGTTCCAGTAGCAGTTTCGGACCAGCTTTAAAGGGCTTTAATTCTGCCCAAGCAAACTGTAGGTAAGGTAGTCTGAATAGACTCTCCATGTTCCCCTGGCAAGCTGTTTGACTAGAAGCACAGACGAAATTTATTCATAAAGCTAGTGTAAAAAAGTTCAGAAAAAAAAAAAATCAGAATCATAACACAGATATCCAGAAATAACCATCTGTCACAGCTACTGGCAGTAACAGGAACAACGTTGAACGTGAATTTCTGTTATCACTTTATTCTGCTGTACTATCGCAAGCACACCCTCTAGCACATGTGCCTTGTGATGCTAGCCATATTCATTAGGAAATCAGAAGGTTCAAAGTCATCCTTATAAAAGCCATGGACACAGGCAGCTGCTTTCTACCGGATGTTAAATTTCCTCTGAGATTATTTCCATGAAATTGTAGCAGAACAAATGTATTCTTTTAGTAATGTAGACATTCAAGGATCTCTTTCTAGAGAGACCAAAGAGCATAGATGGCATCCACGGAAAAAAAAAAAAAAAAAAAAAAAAAAAAGAAAAAGTCATGGAAACAGTTTACAGGATTTCTTGTCAAAGCTTAGCAAATCGAAATGTAGCCTAGGATGACTTTGCTGCGTGATTCACAACAGTACACATGACTATTTTACAGATAGTTGCTTTGACACAGATGATATGACTAAAATGCAGTAATCCTCCTTAGAGGAAAATCTGAGCAAAGATAATAGAACTGAATCAGGATAAAGTACATTCCAGCAGCAGGTATCATGCTATGGAAACAGAAGGGTAACAGATGAGTTCAGTCTGCAGAGAGATGGTGATTTATATTTTGGTTTGGCCAGATTCCAGAAAGGTTGTATACATGTTCATATCTGTTCTTTCTGATACACTTCTGCTGAGGTGGCCACCTCAGTAGCAAAAGAAGTAATTTCCTACAATACTCTATTAATACTACTATAAAGGGTTTCTTCTTGTCTTATGAAATGATGTTTCTAGATATGTACACTGGTGCTATGTAATACAATGGAGTCTGAGTCTCCATAAATGTTACCACAATATGAACGCAAATACCTGTAGGAGCATATGGATAGAGAAAATAGATTTTTCTTGGATATAATCTACTTAGTCAACAATCATATTAACTTATACGTGTTAGGAAATATTGATAGTCTTAGCCTATGTCCAGGTGTGTTGGCAGTTGCACTTTCCTCCCCGCCTCACATGCCCCGAGCACTGGTGTGGCAGCTGCACTGGTAGCTGCCCATCCCCCTCTCAGAACTGGGGCCTTCAATGGGCAGTTAACGGCTCTTTGTGGAGACCCAGAGTCGCTGGGCAGGGTCGTCAGCAGAGGAGGGGCCAAGAGCGCCCACAGCCCAGAGAAGCCAAGAAGCTTCTCGAAGGCCCACACTCGGGGGGGTGGGGTGTAGAGAAGCCGAGAAGCTTCTGGAATGCCCACAGCCAGATCTGATCAGACTATAAATGGGGTTCCCACCGGAGACTCCCCTTTGTGTGGTCTCCTCGGAGCTGCGGGTCTGCCGTGCTGCCGGAGTCCCTCCCCTTAGACGGAGAAGCCGTCTGAGGTGACCTCCCGGGATTGGGAGCGCCTCACCTCTGCATATTGGGTGAGTGATAAATTACTGAATATATGCTTTAATAAGTCCTTGCCTGGTAGGCAAGTGTACCTTCCTCGTCTGGGGCAGACGAGTGTAAATCCTGGCCGCAGTAGGCTAGTGTTTATCTTTTATGGGCAAAATGGGGCAGAGAGGGCTCTGGTTTGTTTTCTTGTGAGTGCGTATATGCACGCTGTGGATCCTCATTCTTATTTTGCTGCACCCCAAATAATTTCCTAACCTAATATCCGAACCTTTATCTTATGTTATCGGAGTGCTAGTCTGCCTAAACTTGTATTTGGGATGCCTCCATGACACCAGGAGTTAGCTTATTGAACTACTGAGCTTGTACAATCAAGAGGCTTGCAGAGGCACGATAGGACGGGACTATTGAGCAAGTTGGTATACTGCTTCTTATAGACCTTGCTTAGCATGACTCCCTCAGCATAAGTAAATAAATTTGCTGTAGCCTTAGACAGCAAACTGTGAACTTTCACATAGATATGTTGAACTTTTTACCTACTTAAGCAAAGGAGAGCCCCCAGAGTCTGTTCAAGCTGCAAGATAAGGAAGTTACGATTGTCAACAGAAGTTGCATCCCTTGATATAAGCGAAGGAACAGCACGCCTAGGGACAAGAAACAGCAGAATGTGACAACTTACTGACGTTTTAGCAGTTGCCAAGGAGGCCAAGGATGACTTCGACTTTCCAGCTGAAAGTGCAAATAGCAGCTGGGAGGGACAATAGACAGGACAGCACCTAGACTGACATCCAGGCTGGTGTGGCAGGTGCACTTACGCCAGTAAAGACCAGGCCTTCTAACATGACAGCTGCAGACTCTTTCGCACTCTTATTTTTGTGTCTTTCATACTGCACTGTGGTTGTCATCACCTACACACCTTGGTCAGGTGATGACCACCACGTGGTCTCCAGGGTACAGCAGCCTTAATCACGTACACTTCCCAGTTGTGGGAGCAGGAGAAACAGGACCTCTCAGTCAACAGACAGGGTCCACAGCCAATGAGGCACCTCGGCCCAGAGAAGCTTCTGGACCATGCATATATATGACCACAGCTCACATTGGATCAGGCTATAAATGAGGCTCCTGCCGAGAACCCCTTTGAGTGGTCTTCTCAGATCAGCAAGTCTGTGATTGGAACCTCTCTCCCTAGATTGAGACACCATCTAAGGAAACTTCCTGAGATTGAGTGATTATTTCTTCTGGATATATCCTTGAGAGAGCCCTCACCCCTACCCTCAGTGAGCAATTATATCCTCTGGGCATCCTTGAGAGTTTCCTCTTTTGTGAGTGTGTGCATTCTTTGGATCATCATTCTTGTGTGTTAACATGCAGTAATAATACCCTGACTGGTACAATGAACTTGTAGGGTGTTAAATGTTATCAGATTGTTAACTGATTTTGGATTGTCCCTGTTTCTCATTGGTTTCTCTTGTTTGGTTTTGGCATTGTAGAAAAATAACTTCTGTTTGAACTTATAGTTTTTTTGGACTAGTTTTGGTGCACCCCCGTGACAGCTGGTCAATGAGAGACAACCAGCCACCTGCAGAGAAAAGAAATGGCTCACCTCATGAAAATGAAGAATGGGGAGGCTCCAGACCTTAATAATACAATTGGCCTGAATTGGTGTGTAGATTGTAAGAGTACAATTGCCCAGGGATTTCTTTGTTTGGGATCCCTCTCCAGAGGCACTCAGCTCAAGATGCTCTCTTCTGCTGTACCTTTCAAATAAATTACTTGGTGGAATTTATGGAATTCATGCCTGAGACTGCTATGGGAAACCTAGGGTGATGAAACTTCTTTAACATACCTAGTGTGCCTAGTATTAATTTTTTCCCTGTCCTTGATAAACTTGGCATAAAGAGAACATTAATCTGATTAGAACAAAAGGAAAGTAAATCTTCTCCTTTCATTAGAAGGAAGGCCTTTGAGAAACAGAAGTACTCCTCTCCTTTCCTGTATAATACTCTTCGTGAGGTTGGGAAACCCTATTTTGAAGAAAATGGAGAAATACTACAGGTCAAAAGCCTGGACTATGTGAAAATCCTGTCTTTCATTTTCATTCTTTTCTTAAGTTACTTGGCCACTTGTTATTTTAAAGAAAAGCCTTAAACTTTCAAGACGGATAAAGCAGATTTTGCAGGTAGCATGAAACAGTATCTCTGAAATACTGTACATGTTCTGGACTTCTTCATCTTCCCAGGTTCTTTGTGCTGGAGAAAGGAGTACTTTCGGAGGCTGGATATCCCAGGGATGTACCAGAAAAGCCCAAGTGACTGGTTTATTTATTTATTTTTCTATTTTCTATAACCACCTGTCATTCTGACAGCTAACTGCTCTGATTATGGAAAATTAAAATACAAAATGAGAACTAAGCAAAAACAGTTAATCAAATGCTAAACGAAATAAATGGGTCTTGCCTCCTATCCTGAATTCATTCAAATGAATCATTGATTAGAGTTATAACAAAACATAAACTATTCTACTCCATTGCCACCTGCTTGCCAGTGAATAAGGAAATCCTTAGCAGTTTTAAGTTTTCAAGTTTTCCCATTCCTAGGCATGAGGTGTAGTAGGCGATAAATAGCAATGTAGACAGCACCACTATCTTTGTTAAGACTAATTTATTAAATATACTTTCGAATAGGTTCTTTTACTTCCCTTTCATTTTTTATCCAGGCTTCCCAAGAGAATGGAGTTTATGTGATCACGAGAGGTCAGATTTTCAAGGGAAGGAGGAAGTTGATGCATCTTTGGGTAGGTCAACTGTTGAATCTGACAGTATCCAAATAAAATCAGCAGAAGCTTCACATTGGGAATTATGCTGAGAAATATTAAGTGAAATAGGCAGCCGCACTAAGAACTCTGAGGGAGACATTACAGTTGAAACTCTCATGTTGTTGAACAGCTCAATGAGCTTACATGGAGATAAGATCTTACAGATGCCCCAGCCACAGGAAAACTTTAATCAAAGTTCATGAACCAAATAAAAAAATCAGTTGGAATTTGAGTTTAATTCTTTCTCACATTTATGAGAGCACTTACACATTAGTGGTCTGGTGTTTCAAAGACTCAGAGAATGGTGCAGGACCTCTGGAGGTCAGGCAATCCAATTTCTTAACTTGAGACAGTAGCTGCTCTCTGTGTTTAACCTGCAAAGGAAACTGGGCTGTAATACACTGGACTTTGTAGGAGTCCTATACGCCAGTCTTGTAAAGTGTCGTGGAGAAGGTGGGGGTCTGCTTTTGTACATTTAAAATTGACTCTATGGTGATGAGCATGCTGAGGAAGTTCAAGAAATGTAAGATATGGAGAAATTGAACTGGGATTGAAACTCACTTAAGTTTATTACGAAATCTCTGTTTCATATGTGACAAGCAGAAACAAGGAAGTTCTGGATTAGCATGCTGCAATTTATAAGTGACCATTCCTATGGGGGTCCAAAAGTCTCTTCGCCGAGTGTATTTGTGTGCTTATTAATTACACTGCTGAAGCAATCTGTGTTGAGCATAAATTCATGGCATGCTGATTATTATGACCATCATTAAAACACCATCAAAATATAAGGAATCTGTAGTACATTTTTGTCAATTGAACAAGCAGTAAAAAGTCTGTCTCATGCAGTTTAGCAGTTGTGAAATTGTAATGAACAGCATGTTATAAACAAATTCAGAGACTAGTAAAAAGTGCTTGAACATCGGCAACTTTCAACCACTAGAACATTGGTCAGATTGTAACATCTCATTAGACAAAATGAAATTAATACAGAAAGATCAACAAATAAGGTAGATGTTAAATTTATCTTTACTGACTTTTATAGTAGAAGAACTGTTTAAAGATCAATGCAAATGTAGAAAATATCTAACATCATTATCATATCTACCATTGAACTGATCTTTTGTACTGAGACATCATTACCAACAATGTCTTCATCACCTGAATGTATTAACAAGCCTGAAAAATTATAATTTTAGCCTATTGTGGTCAAAGTGTTTTTTCCCTTAGAATATAAAATAACACCTTTTTTTTTTTTTCTATTGCTTCCATGATTTACTATAGCTATAGCCTTCAGACTTTTTTTCTTTGAAAGTTACCATGTAATCTTGGAAAGATTTTGTAGATAAATGAATTGAAATCTAATGAAGTGAGTGTAGTTAAACAGAAAGAAATCTCAAGATTTCAGGCTGCAAGTACTATGTTAAGAATCAGTAGACAGTAAAGAATCTGCACCCTCTATTTGTGCTCAAATGCGCTGAGATGTTTTGTTTTCTACTCATATACTTAGATGCTGTGAATAGAAAATATGTCCAAATGACCCTATTTTATTTGATATAGTTGTGCAAGTGAGAATGAAAGAAAAATTTAAAGACAGTGGGGTTCAACAGCTGGTCTACAACTTGAATTGAACTAAGATTCTGAAATTATATTGTTTGGTTTACAACAAGTGGAGTTTTTTTTAACCAACTAACAGCTACGTCTTGAAAACACACTTATTTAGCAAACCACTAGCATAGTATCTTTTATTTTTGTGTTTTTCTTTCTTAACTACATTGATTCCTCAGGTGTGCTGCTGTCTACAGGGGAGACCCATCTATGCAAACATGCCATTATGGAGTGACTGTAAAGGAAAGTGCATTTTGCACTCCCAGAGATTGCTAATAGTTGCAAAATCTTTATGATTATGTTCACACAACAGAATACTCCTCTCAGGAATATAATCCTGTGTCATACTTGATTGAAGTTTAATTGTTTTCAATAACACTTCCATTCTCTCTTCACTTCTCTCCTAGATGCTCATAAAAAGTTCAGGCAGGAAGAGGAGCTTGAAACATTTTACAGTAGTTGTTGGTATGCTCTTTAAGGTTGTTGTAGACTATAATGCTTTCTAGGTGCTTATTATTTTAAAAACCTTACCTTCTTCATCCTTAAAGTAAGCAAAAAAAAGGCCTGAAAAATACAGTCACTCAATTTACCATGGATATTTAAAGGAAAGAGGGAATATGTTACCGATGATAGATTTTATCTTGCTGCCTAGATAGTCTTAACACAGTGAAATATACTATTTGGACAGAAATTCATGGTGTGTTATTCAAGAGCTTAAGCTGGATTGCTTGAAAGGATTTCTGTGCAAACATAGCTGCTTATAGCACTGAAATTACCTGTCCAGTTCCCAGTGCTTGCACATGGCATGGAGAGACTTGACTTGGTGAGTCACCATGAACAAGGTAGAGCTGCAGCTCTAAGGCACCTTGGAAAGGAAACTTGGCACACAGGCAGATGAGAAGGGATAGAAAAAAGGTGAATAAGTGCACAAGTTGCCATACACGAGTGCTGGTAGGTCCTTACATCCAGAAAGAAAATGATTGTTAAGATGAGATTTTCCACAAACACTATGTAGACAGTTTAGTAAGCATCCTACAACTAGCCCTGAGGATCACGGAAGTACAACAGCTAAATCCTACTTGCTTGCAACGAGTAATAACAGGCATATCTTGCATTATAGTCTTTAGTATTTCTGTTGTATGTGCTATTATCTATTAGTTAAGTTGACCTGCATGTCTTCTTAGAGCTGATACCACTTACAAGAAAATAATTCACATTGGTAAGTCATTTTGCACTGGAATGTACACTTCTTCATTTGGACATGAAAACACATTGTTACCAAAAAAAAAGTGAATTATAGCAACCTTAAAGTATAAATCACTTCAGGAGGTGAATGTAAATAATTTCTAGCCAACCACATGCTATCTGTACTTCAATACAACTTTCTTTTAATCTGTCTAAACACTAGAGATCTCAGTTATGTACACTGAAGTCCAGATTAAGACTGTCATCTGCACAAAACCTCCCGAACAATCAAATCATATATTTTATCATTTCATGGGAAAAGAGCAAAAGTAGATGTGCTTTCTATTACACATCAAAATCTATTTGCTGTTGCCCAGCAAAATGAAACTCGGGACTGAGATTGTTTCCTGCTTACAAACAAAATATCCAGTTTCTGTTATTAAAGAGAAAGGATAACATTGAATATTTTTCATCTTGCTGTCTTCAGGGAAGCAGATAGGAAAGCGCAATATAGAAATAACTTTCTAATAAAAAGAGGATAAAATAGTCCTTCAAAATGGAAATCAATGAAGGCCAAAGCATGAATTCCACCCTAATGGTTTCTCTGAGCACTTGACATCCCAGCATCTAAACAGAGTCTTAAAATCTTCACAGATCTCAGAAGAGAGTTCTCTATTATTTATGTACCTAGAAACATGGGTCTGAGAGGTGCCATCCTAAAGCCGTGATCTCAGTCCTCTGTGGTCCCTGACTGCAGGTTGATAGAATGACTGCTTCTCACACCTTGGGCCAGAGAGCTCCTCCCCTCCTGCTGTAGTAAGCAAAAATGCTACCACAAAAGAGCAAAGTTGAAGCTGAAATGTGTTCTGGAAAGAGGACAGGAGAAACTCAAGACCATCTGCTTCACAGCCAGCTCCTCAGATGATTCTAGGAAATGTATCACTGCAAAGAAAGGCAAACTTCTTCCAAAAAATAATCCCTGCATCTTTGTCAGTCTGATCTGGGAGAAACATCTGCTCTCTTCCTCACATCTGCAGAATGGATAAGCAACTGGCAAGAGACTGTCTGGAAGTGGGATACTATTTAATCATGTTTAATTAATTCTTATCTAATTTTTCATTGAAGGACAAGAACAAAACTTAAAAGTTGGAGGAAAAAAAAGTCCTTTCACCAGCTGCCTCTTTCAAGAAGTAGTGACACATTATCAACCTAACTGTATTTTAAATGGTGGTCGGAGACATGGGTTCAGCATTGAAAAGCTGTGTCACATAGGTTTAGACCACTTCTTAACAATCTTTATATCTGTAAATGTTTTTATGTTTAAAATCAGATATTACATGACTGCTTCAGGAGTGGTGGTCAGATTTCTAAAAGCAGACATCAGTTCTCAACTGCTAAGCTCAAACTATTAAATGAGAGATATAACTTTCAGAAGGCTGTTTCATGCTTCATACTGAAATGCATTGATCTCAGTCTGGTTTCTAGTGGCCCAGTTTTCCACATCAAAAAATGAATAAAAATATAAAAGGAAATACTGTAACAGTTTGCATTTGTTAACAACTTGGTTAGCTTTCTCAGTGCAAAAGGAAAAGAAGACAAAATGGGACTGAAGAAAAACTTGCTTTCACCCTTCAGAGGGTCTCGTGATCAGGGCAAATCATGGCAGTAGGTCAGATACGAGAATTTTATTTTTTCTTATTACTTATCAGATTTCATTTAAAAAAATGTCCACATGTTCCAATCTGGCTGCTTTCTCAGAGAGTGAAATTTACTTTAAAAACATACAGTAAAAAGAAGAATAATATATGAGCAATTTGGATCTCCATGAAAACAACACAATGAGAGCTCTCAGAAAATTACCAAGGACAGTGGCAATGTTAATTTATCGGTGCCACAGAACTGCACAAGTAATTTATAGACTTAATCTCCTAGTTTAACTTAAAGTTGTTGTTTAAAGAATTCTTGAATGAGACAAACAAGCAGCTTTATGTATTTGCTAACAAGCAGATTTACACTGCTGTAGTAAAACCTTAAATAACAAAGCTTTATATTATTTTGCTCCACCAAATATGTAAGAGAGGCAGTGAGGAAGAAAACTTTTTCACATGAGTCTTAAGGGAAAGTTAATGGATTGCAGAGTTTAAATGATGTTGTCTCCATGAATACTACACCAAACTAAACCCCAAATCATTTACTGACTTCTGTGAGAGCATTCTAAAAAAATCTTCTGTTACAGAGCGCAAAGAAGAGTGCCCTAAACAAAGAAAATGCACCTTCATTTACACATATGGTATGCACAGGCACATATATACAGCCATGTATTTACACACACTGCAAGTATAATAAAGGTCTTCCTTAATTTCCAAGGTGTCATCTTCTTCATCTTGTCTTGTCAGAACTTCTTCAGTCCATGCATTAGTGCTCTGCATGTATTCAGGTCAAAGATGTTGCCATGCCTGAATCAGCATATTTTTTTTTCTCCACAGAGAAAGGTGA
This sequence comes from Caloenas nicobarica, assembly GCF_036013445.1. Taxonomy (NCBI): domain Eukaryota; kingdom Metazoa; phylum Chordata; class Aves; order Columbiformes; family Columbidae; genus Caloenas; species Caloenas nicobarica. Next base: position 101,838,902 of record NC_088245.1, on the reverse strand, counting down.
GAGAAGTGTCGCTCATTGTTCTGAATACCAGCTTACAAGTTTCATGAATCATTAACTTCTTTTCTTTGAACCTGGAAAACCTTGATATAGGGTTGGTATAAACAAGGAATACATGGTATATGGAGGAGTGGTTCATGTATGTTTAATTTTTACCAGTCCACTGGGGTGCCCTGCAACTGTTTTCTATTACTGTTCATATAATTCAACTTTTCTTTAACCAGATTAATATTGATGAAAAATCATTGGAATATATTCTAATAACTATAACAACAGTGCACAGACATTTTTATTGTAAAGAAGTGGCCAGTTTGTTTTCAACACAAAAGCTAATTTAACAAAAAAGAGTGATAGAAGGCTGTCTTTTAGGTCTTGTCAGGCTAACCTTGCACAGGCGCCCAGACACTTCAAACTGAAACTACTTTGGAAATATCAGGCTCTGAACCTCTCTGCTCTTACAGCATTCTGTGGCAGGCAGGCTGAACCTGTAAAGCTGAAAAAGTTGTGAAGCAAAAGGCATGCTCCAAATCCTAAAACAATCAACAAAATTATTGTTATATTGCAAAGAGGTCCTTCAAGTAATATTGTAATTATTAATGCAAGATAGTGTAATATTGTAATATTATCCACAATCTACCATTTTATGTACAATTCTATAAAATATAATATTATTAACTATTTTATCTCATTGATATTTTTATGAGACATAGTTTATGAATTGTTATGAGGAAAATTTTTTCAATGCAAATCATAAAATGCAGGAAGGAAAAAGTCAGGTAACAAGTTAATTCAATAGATTGCTTAAACTGTGTAGCAAATCTGAGCTGAGAAATGTTGAACATATTTCAATATTAACATATTAAGGAATCTTTGTGCAATCCTGGATGGACTTATAACTACGTTTTAACCTGATTCTTGTAAGTACGAGATATAATCAAAAAAGTAACATGATGAAATTGCTTACATGTATTACGGGGTTAGAAGACAGATGTGAGTGAGTAGAGATCTCCAGGAATTGCTCTGAAGATTTATTTGCATATAGTGACGTCATGATGGCGTTAAAGTGGGACAAAGTGGGATAAGAGAGCCTAAAAACTTCTTCTATCTCTAAAGGCAACTCTGTTGGCATCTGCTATCACTGAGCTGTTCAGGGTTGAGAAAAATGTTTTAGAGAAAGCTTAAATAAGACTTGGGAGAGATTTAGTTTAGATATGTTGCACATTGCCTAGGTGGTTATTTTGTCAAAGTCTTTCCAACCTTGCCATAAGGAACTTGAATTTTTCTCATATTTGTTTACATTTCGAGCTTGCTCAGACATATTTGAGAAGACTTGTTAAATTATGATAACTATGCATCTATAGGCAATTTTCTCTGTTCTTATGGTTTGATAAATATACTGCAATTATTACTTTTTAAAATAACATATTAAAGTAGAAATTCAGCTAAGGGAATAAACAGGAATTTCTGAGTTTTAGAATGTTTATTTTGTTTTGCAGGAAAATACTGTAAGCCATAATAATGTTTTCTTCTGCTGAGTACATTCGCTATTAGATGTGGAGAGTGCGTGGCACTTGAGAAGGCGAAGTATCCAATAACAGAAGGAGGATATGCAGGCTGGCAGCTGCAATGGATGACCTAGTAACAAAGATGAAGAAGTCTTAGCAAGAGTGCATAGACAGAGAATAAAACATAGGGAAAAAGCATAAGAGGCAAAAGGGAGAAAATTGATCCGAAGTGGAAAAAAGGCATTGTTCAAAAGAGCAGGTGAAAAAGTATCACTTTATTTGCCACAAATCAAAGAAGAGGAGAGAAAACTTGTCTTAGGAAACTGCCAAGATTGTTTTAATATTATTTTTCCCTGAGAAAAAGAATAAAGATAGTAATTAGGGAATTTAAGTTAACAATTGAAGAAAATCCATTAATGAGAAATAAAATTAGCCTTGTTCACAAATCACAGACTGTGTCTGACAGGCATACTGTTCTTTTGAGAGTCAAAAAGAACATAACAAATGCATGAATTATATTCAATTTAGCAAGATACTGCATCTAACTCTCACATGTGACTGCACAAAAAAGCTGTATTCTACCATTTTCATGGAAGTAAAAAGAAATGAAAGCCAGTAAGTTGTGGTAATAACAGGTTGTACTTCCAAGGACTGTCTGGATTAAAGTGTTATCCTTGAGACATAATTTCTGTACATGAGAATTTTTCATAACTCCATGGATAATCTAGAGAATGGATTTCCTAAGAATGTTTTCAAACTAATAGAGAATGAGAATCATATGCTTAACCATTACGGGGGAAAAAAAAAATTGTGTGCAATACAATGATGTTTGCTAGTATCAAATATAATACAAATTAAGTGGTAAAGTTGTATTAGATGAGATGAGCATTTTGCCCCAGTATACTTCCCTCCAGGAGGAGGTTTTATACTTCCAGTAATGAGTGAAAGAGCCAAGGAATTTCAACCTCTGTCCTCCCATCACTTCCCCAGTGTCTGATGCATCACACACATTTGTATCACATCATCCTGCTTTGACCACATGCCTGCTCATCCCTGTATATGAGGATGGAGTCTACCACTGAGACAATTTTATACACTTTACTATCATGACTGCTCACTTTTTCCTATAGTTTCTTTTGACATTGGTTTGTTCTCTGTTCCTTTCCATTACTTTTGGCAGCCTACATCTACATTCTTCAGAAGGATTCTAACAGAAGTGTATAAAAGTCTATTACATGATTAGAAGAATTCTCTCATATCAGTATCTGAAACCTTCACGAAAACAAAATTGTCTTCCTACCTTGGTAAGTAGAATCAAATTACTTTGTCCATTTTCTCAAGGAACCTTATGTCATGACTTGACAAGATCACATGAAAAATCTGTGGTATAGGAAGGCATTGAAATGAAGACCAGTGAACCCTAAGAGACTGACTATACTGGTGTATGTATTTCCCATCAGCAGATGAAAAATTAGCAACAGAAATAAAGTTATGAGTAGATTAACATGACTGACTTAGTGTATAAAATCTATGATAACTGAGTCTCTGGATTGTTTTTAAAAATGCTTGCTTAGTCCAGGCAGATGGTTGGTTGTAGTATGCAGTTACCATAATGCTTGGTGCAGTGCTAAATCCTGATGAAAAAACAGCATGTTTCCTAAGGTTCGGCCATGCAGTAATGCATCCACACCACTTCCAGTCAGTTCAAAATTTAAGTAGGACTGGCTCCTGTTCACCTGCAAAAGCCTGCCTAAACACACATAAAGATAAACAAGAGTCCTCTAGAGGCGACTCACATGAGCTGTATGAAGCCTTTCCACAAGAGCTTTTTTCAGCTTCTGCAGCCACATGGTCTGTAAATTCCAAAGGCAGTGAACAAAGGTGCTAAAAAACCCACAGGCAACAGTTACAAGGTCTAAACATAATTATTTCTCTACTGCAGAAGCAAAATGATTGTTATATTTATCAAGGGGAAAATGGATGACTCAGAGCCTACCACAGACACTTGAATGTGCAGGCTATGAGATTTACTAAAAGCAGAAATAAAACATGGGTGTCTTAACCCTGAATATTGCACTTGAGCAAGTGCATTGTAACCTTCAAGCAGTGAGTTTTATAATAGCACAGCTACAAAACACAAATTAAAAATTCAGGACATCTTCCACAGATTGTTAATGAGGTGTCTTTTTAAAATCCTGGTTTAGGGAACAATTTGATGAAGGCTAAACTTTGTCTTTTAGATAAATGTTAAGATTCTCACAAAGCTATAAGTCAAGGTTTACGAAGCATGCCCAAATATGAGGAAATTCATAGCTAAATGCAAAGGATTAGCAGGATGTTCTAAAATCCTGGTGAGTAACCTATAGGATCAGGTGTCAACTTTCATTGGACCAGCTGAAATTCCTAGAAAAATTGGCAAGCTTTTAAACTCAGTGTCATTCTGTCAAGTCTGATAAAATGTAACAAAAAGTTAAATTTGGAGTATACAATGTTACTCTTAATAAAATCCAATTATTATTATATATACTTATCATATGAATTGATTGAAGTCATAAGCCTCAGTGAAACTGGAAGAGAAAAATTTATTAGGACTTTTGTCATGGGAAGATATCATCAGGAAATTATAATGGGCTGTAAGAAAATACATCCATTACATATCTGATTTCAGTATCCACTAGAGTTACGTATTTTAGTTGATAGTCTTACCTTCAGGAAGTATTTCAGTGCTGCTCATTGAAGAGCAGGTACAAAAAACCTGAAGCAGAATGGTTGTTTCCAACGCTAACTGTGTTTCTGTGTTTCATCAGTTGGCTGCATGAATCCACTCTTGTGCATACTGATTCTTTTGTTTCAACCATCCTTCTTTGGTGTGGTTGGTTGACCCTGGCTGGATGTCAGGTGCCCACCAAAGCTGCTCTATCACTCCTGCTCCTCAGCTGGACATGGAAAAGAAAATATAACAAAAGGTTCATGGGTCAAGATGAGGACAGTGAGAGATCACTCACCAATTACTGCCACAGGAAAAACAGACTCAACTTGGGGAAACTAGTTTAATTTATTACCAATCAAATTAGAGTAGGATAATGACAAATAAAATGAAATCTTAAAAACACTTTCCCCCCATCCCTCTATTCTTCCTCTTTGCGGGGAAGACTCCTCACACTCTTTGCCGGCTCCAGTGTGGAGTCCCTCCCATGGGAGACAGTCCTAACTTCTCCAATGTGAGTCCTTCACACAGGCTGCAGTTCTTCACAAACTACTCCAGCATGAGTTCCTTCCACAGGGCACAGTCCTTCAGGAACAGACTGCTCCAATGTGGGTCCCCCATGGGGTCACAAGTTGTGCCAGCAAACCTGCTCCATTATGGGCTCCTCTCTCCATGGATCCACAGGTCTTGCCAGGAGCCTACTCCAGCGTGGGCTTCCCATGGGGTCACAGTCTCCTCTGGGCACATCCACCAGCTGCAGCGTGAGGTCCTCCATGAGCTGCAGGTAGATATCTGCTCCACTGTGGACCTCCATGGGCTGCAGTGGGACAGCCTGCCTTACCATGGTCTGCATCACAGGCTGGAGAACCTCGTCCCTGTCCTTCTTCACTGACCTTGGTGTCTACAGAGTTTTTTCTCTCACATAGTCTCCCTCTTCTCTCCAACTGAAGTTGCCATTGCCACCCTGCCACTCCCCACCCCACCACCTTGTTGTTATCCCAGAGGTGCTACCACCATTGCTGATGGGCTCAGCCTTGGCCAGCAGCAGGTGTGTCTTGGAGCTGGCTGGCATTGGCTGTATCAGACAGAGGGGAAGATTCTAGAATCTTCTCACAGAAGCTACCCCTGTAGCCCCCCGCTTCCAAAATCCTGCCATGCAAACCCAATACATTCTGTTTCAAAGTCTTCATGAGGTCGTTTAGGAAAAGGAAAAACACACAGCTTCATCCACAGTTCATCCACCTCAGGGTAGTTTTACAGGTTGTTCACAATCAACAAGCAAAGAAACTTTGGCAGACCCATTGCATCTGAGAACAGAATCTTCCTCAATAGGTGTCAGAATTGATGTGATGACAGGAACAATCCTCAAAACCCTAATTGCTCAGAGTGTACCTTTTTTGGAAATGAAGCAAACATTTTCCAGAAACTACAGAGACTGAAAAACCTTCCTTCTTATCCTATAGAGATCATTGTGGGAATTACTGTCCTATACACCAGCATCCCACTCATTTCCTGGTACTCTTGACTCTCTTCGCTAAGGAGTAGCTGAATCCAGTGCTGTTTAGGATCCCACGGGTTCCTCCTTCCTGGTCCAGGAGAGCCAGATATGAGGTACTCATGGACCCAGAGGTCTTGCCTATGCTAGTCTGATGTGTGCTGCTGCCACCCCCCCACTTTGCAAGTCCATTCAGCAGCAATGCTGAAGATGAACTCCAAGAGGTAGATACACGCAACTCACACAATACACAGAGGACACTAACACAGCCCGCAACACAGACCAGCAAAGATGCCTTTACCAATGCCACATAAAACCCCAGAGCACTCAAAAAACACAGACAGCCCAGTCTCACTGCTCCTCTCTGGTTGAGGTTCACCGTTGAGATATGCACAAGCCTTTGCTTTCTGTGATTGCAACACCCACAAATTCACAGCATCCTTAAATATGAGCTGAGGCTCTAGGTCTATCAGAACTCTATGCCCAGGTCCTGGCCCCCTCACCTGCTCACTAACTCTCACCTTGGTCTTTCCAGATGTGAATCTCACCAGTTAGTTCAACCTGAAGTTCACTAGTGAGTCGCAGAAACCACCACACACAAAGGACTGGGTTTCAGGAGGAGACTGCAGAGCCTGATCCCTTCTCTTGTTGCCCACAGATCTACGGGCTGCTGTGATACTCTTTGAAGACCAAGGCTGAAAGCCTGGGCTTCCTCAAGGGCTTATGCATCCCAAGTATAAACAGGTGTAAACCTTGCTCTGAGATTCCTCTATCTTACCTCTGAAATAAAAATGGATTTTTCCCCTGACCAGTAATGAAAAGGATATACTGTCAGAATAAAAGGAAAAAGTTCAGGGTTATATGTGCTCTACTGTGAACAGTAACTTCACACAAGGAAGACAGAAAGGAGTGACTGTATTACCAGATGAATTATTTTATGCTTATGTTTGTCTTCATCTGTTTTCAGAGTCAGATACCTTTGTCTTAGCATAGCCTTGGCTGAGATTATGTAATGAGACCTGCGGTAATAACTGTTTCTCTTTGGGATCATATAGGCTCAGAGAAAAGAATTATTTACCTCCTTGCAATGCAAGACTTTTTCCCATGGGATATTTGCCATAGTTTGCCAAGAGCTCATTATCTGACTTTCTTCTTACTCCCTGCTATCCTTACATTTCATATCAGACTGCTTTTCTTTTCCTTCTCTGCATTGTATTTTTGCCTGGTGAGATCAAGCTCTGAGACAGTGCTCATTGTTTGGACAAGAGTGTGAAAGCTTTTGGCAAATAAGATTAGTGGGACTCTGTGGGAGACAAGTATGTGCTTGAACATACTGTATTATTTAGACATCTCATTTTTCGATATGTCCTGTCTCATCAGTTCTGTAACAGAGTGTACAGATGTATCAGCTTTTGAAAAATGAAAAGTATCAAAAAAGTCTATAAATTATCTTGCAATGTGCACTGTATATGAGAAAAAAATACTTATTGGCAAATTCTTATCAATTAACAGTATACTGGAGCCCCATGAAAATAAAGACATAATAGCATAGAGGGACAATAAAAAATTTTATTCATTATAATGGCTCTATGAAAATGGCAATATCAAAACATAGGATCCAAATATTTTTCTCTTTTTTCTTTTTTTTTCTTTCCTCTTCAGGGACTTAACCAAGGCATTTAAGTTAGAAGCCAACTTGTTCAACCTGCCTAAATAAGAAAGAGAGAGAGAGAAAGAGAGACAGACTGCAAAAACCTGTGAAAGGTGATTCATATCTCCTAAGTTCCATGCCTAAAATTTGGTATCAATTTGATCACATTCGTGTTTTTCCAGATTGCTTTTTAGGAAGACTAAGAAATGTTGTTTACCCATGCAAAGTATATAGCAGGAGAGATTTGCAGCCATCACCCTGCTAAAATCTGTGAAGATATTACAATTTATTAAAATATGACAGAATTGAGGCTTCCTTTATACGATCTTCCTTTACATGATTATATACTATTTTTCCCTTTACTTTTCCTTCATTAGATGCACAGAGTAGATCTCTTATGTTAAAAAAAATAGCATTATGTGGTGAAGAAAGCTGTTGATTACAGGATTCTTACTTGCGGCTGAATTTAGAAAGAGCATACTGACTGAGCAACATGATTGCAAGCAGAGAGAAAAGGTCTCATTAGTCAAACCAAATGAATGATTCTATGGAAAATTCCTATGACAAGTCAGTTAATCTGTCTTTTCACAGATGGTCACTATTATGTGTTTCTTATTTTCTGAATGCTCATCTTGATGACCTGATATCTAATTGATGGATGTGCTACTCAGTCACAGTAACAAATGGCAATGAGTGGAAGCTAAGATTTGGACACAAGTAGTGTCATTCAGTGCTAAGTGTTCTGCAAATAACAGGTACTAGATACATCAAATTAGAGACCTGATCTTGAAGAACATTTTCACGCTTGCCTTGCCTGTTCTTGTCTTCCAGTGGCAAAATGCAACCCCTTTCTTGACAGAAAAGTTAAGGTAATATATTAAAAAAGGTTTTCATTCTCAAATCCAGTACTGATGGGTGCTGAAGAAAAATCCAGAAGAAACTTTTGATTAAGGTACATCACAGAATAAAGGATGGAAACATATGTTGAATATAGAGGGTGGAAAATAAAGACATGTTGCTCTAAATATAACATGACCGTATTATTACAGCTTTTTCATTGTGCACAAGCATCCTTATTTAGGCATTACTTAACTTTGATTTTCTTAGCTCAGTGGTTTTACACAGTTGAATCTAAGAATGAGGGGCTGATTTCAGTATACAAATCATCTTCTAGTTCGAAAAGAGGCAATTTTCTAAAATCTAGTTTACATAAAATGGCTTACAAATTGTTTATATAAAATGCTACTTAGATTCCTACAAATTTGATGTGAGGAACCAGTATCTCTTACTGGTTTGTGTGTAGTGAATGTTTCTTAAAAACTAAGACGAATTTTTAAGAGCCTAAACATGAATTTTGCATGCTAACTTCAAGATCCTGTTATATCAGATCTTGACCGTCGTACATAAACATGCAAAACACAAAATACAGTCATATATATAGGCATACTAAAAATGTACAAAATAATTTAATGTTAAAAAATGCATTTGAATGATGAAGCTGACACAAAGCATTCCCACACATGCTTTCAAAATGCCACATCTATGTTTGCATCTCAGTTTCACAATAATTTTCTAAAAATATTTGAACACCAATTGAAGTAAAATCTCAACTTTTTTCCTCAGAAGTTATATGTTTTTCCCTGAATTGGACAGATATAGTAAGGTAAAAGGGTCTCTAATTTTCCTCACCTTCACCATCTCACAAAGCAATTCAGTGAGGTACACGATGATCTATTTCAACTCTTCACAGATTTGATCTGTTCCTCAATAGATGGAAGTGATGATACAAAAAAAGCAGTTTAATGTAATTCTTTCTCTGTATCCCTGTCTCGGTCTCTCTAAATATACATTCCCATAATCACACACACAATGTGTATATATAATACGACTATTTGTAACTATATTTTCAGGTAAACATAGATGTGTATTCTGTGCAGTTAAAATATTCAAAACATTTAATTAGGTTAAGCAGTTGGCTTTACTTCCTCTTCTTAATACTGAATGGGTTTCACTAATCTTGATGACCAAGGTTCTGAAGTCACTCAAAACCTATATGAATAATAGACGTTCAGGGTAAGAAATTTGCTGGATGGCCATGCTGTGGGCTTCCAGCCCAGAAAGCCAACCATAACCTGGGTTGCATCGAAGAAGCAAGACCAGCAGGTTGACAGAGGTGATTCTGGTCCTCTACTCCACTCTGGTGAGACCTCACCCAGAGCACTGTGTCCATCTCTGGAGTCCCCAGCACAGAAAAGACAAGGACCTACATAAGCAAGTGTAGAGGAGGGTCACAAAAATTATTAGAGATCTGGAACACCTGTCCTCTGATGAAAGGCAGAGTTTGGGTTGTTCAGCCTGGAGAAGAGAAGGCTTGGGGAGACCTTATCAAGTCCTTTCAATACTACATGTGAGCTTGTAAGGAAGATGGAGAGACTTTATATCAAGCCACATAGAGATGGGACAAGAGTTTTTAAATAAAGGTTTAAAACACAAAGAGGGTATATTTAGACTATATATAAGGAATAAATTTTTTTACAATGAGGGTGATGGGACTCTGGAACAGACCGCCCAGAGAACTTGTGGATACTCCCTCCCTGGAAGTGTTCAAGGCCAGGTTGGGTGGGACTTTGACCAATCTGATCTAGAGAAAGTTGTCCCCTCTCATGTCAGGGGAGTTGGACTAGCTGATCTTCAAAGGTTCCTTCCAATCCAAACCATTCTATGATTCTGATTTTATGAAATAGACTTAGTATGACATATTAAATAGGACAACTAAGACACCATAAAGGATGCTGAGTTTAAGCCTGGTGCCAATTATTGTGATGTTGAAACACAGAGTAACAATTATACTGTTAAGTGTCTTAGCAAAATATACAAAAAAATATGTCAGTAGATGACTCCTGCTAGAAAAAGAAAGAAAAAAAAAAGAGACAAACATTAAGCCATAGCTGTTGCTACTGTTTTTTCAGAGAACCTTCCTAATAAGTACTTTTATGTCTCTCAGGTTTGCTTATGCAAAGTTCACATAACAGGTTTATAATTATGAGAATTATCTTCACTGGTGTGGTTCCCCATTAGGCATTTTAAGTCCTGAAAATTATGCATATGTCTATTTTCACTTGAGAGCTGTCATCACCACATATCTTTCGTGGAGCTGGTCAGAAGGAGTTATCTACATCCATTAAGCAGTCTTCATTTTGGGTCTGCTGCCAACAAAGATCATTAACTGAACACTGTGTTTAATCTCATAAACATTTGCTATGCTCACAGTTTGCTAGTATTAACTTGCTAGAGAATCATTCTGTGATTCTATGAGAATGTAAAATTGCTATAATTTCCTCTGGGTTAAGCAAGTCCTGTCCTATTAGCCCTAATTCTCAAAGAATGTACAGATGAATGATGAAAGTGTAAGACCATAAACCAGAACCTTTGAATTTCTCTTGACATCTAAATGCCCTAATTGTTGATCTGGTCAGTCTTACGCATGCTCTTGATCTCTGTTCAGTGTTTTGTGCTCCTTTTCAGAGTGGAATGGCTTCAAAGGAAGGTGTAGAATTAATAGCATCCCTTCACTCTGAATGGGGTCCAGCTTGTGATTTAGGTACTACCTAGTGAAGGGAAAGCTAAGATTTGGGCAAAGAAAAGAAGTGTATGTGTTTTTCCTGTGTTCAGATATAGTCCTTTAGACCTCGAGGCGCTTAATAGTAAGGTGTAGGAAATTCCTAGGTTTCATCTGTCTCCATTTTTCAAAGAAAGGCTGAGAGAGCTGGGTCTCTTTAGCTTGGAGGAGACTGAGGGGTGACCTCATTAATGTTTATAAATACGTAAAGGGTGAGTGTCACAAGGATGGAGCCAGGCTCTTCTCGGTGACAACCAACGATAGGACAAGGGGCAATGGGTACAAACAGGAACACAGGAGATTCCACTTAAATATGAGAAGAAACTTCTTCACAGTGAGGGTGATAGAACACTGGAAGAGGCTGCCGAGGGGGGTTGTGGAGTTTTCTTCTCTGGAGACATTCAAAACCCGCCTTGACACCTTCCTGTGTAACCTCACCTAGGTGTTCCTGCTCCAGTGGGGGGATTGGACTAGATGATCTTTAGAGGTCACTTCCAATTCCTAACATTCTGTGATTCTGTGATTCTGTGAAAGGTTTTGGGAAATTGCAGGCTATAAACACTGATTGTAAAGGATCCTTTCTGAGGCTTGATAAAGTGCTGAGATGTGGGGGGTCTGCATTTATCACACTGTATTTTCAGTTACTTAACAGGCTCTAGTTCCTATAACTGGGACTATTTTTTATGAGAGCTACTGGAGATGCCTAAGCCTCAAAGACAGAGAGTGGCTTAAAAGATATTATTAAGCACTGACAGGTTTTTATCTCTTTTTAACTTGTGGTTAGATGTGTCTCCACCAGGAGGAGACATTCACTTAAATGCATTTTTTTTTTTTTTTGCTGGTTTTGCTGGTTGCAATTGTGATTTATGGATGAGATTTTCAAAGTTCTCAATTTGGTTTGGTGACTAGTCAAAAGCATGCTGTGTAATGGTCGAAACTGCTTCCGAAAGATCTCTTCTTACCTCAGTACCTTTTACTTTGTGGAAATTGTGGTCATGTTCCTGTGAAGAGGATGTTTGCTGTTGACTTCAGTGAAGCCAGCTCTTTCATCCAGACAATTTTTCCTTTAAGATCATCAACGACAACAACTGAGCAGAGGAGAGCTATAGAGTATTCTCCCAATTATGTTATATTTCATGTGGTTATTTTGCAATAAACAGAGTTCTATCTGCTATTTTAAAGAAGAATACAATGAGACTTCAAAGCTGTAAAAGTCTCTTCTGTTTTAATACACTTTAAAAATGCAGACTTTGTCTTATGAAGGTAGAATTTCTATACAAAGAATATGATGCATGTGATGGAAAGACGATTCAGAAGGTATACACACAGAGGAAGCTATTTAGACTTAGGAAAATAGAAGATGTGTGTAGCAGAGATGTTTTTAATAAATGATGATTTAAAGTGTTTTAAGTAGATGGTCATGTAGCCTTCTGACCCTAAAACTAGGATTAAAATAAGATGCAATTTACCAGTGTAATTGACAGCAAGAGATGTAAGTAGCTCTAAACATTAGTTCTTATTTAAGCTCTTGTTTGGAATGCAGTCCAAATTTAAATTTCAAAATAGAATTTGCATGGTTGTTTACTGAGTCTTTTCAATAAAAAAATATTTCTCAACAAAAACTACCTGACACATAAATCTGAGCACATTTGTAATGACATACAATTTTATTAGCCAAACTATCTCTGTTCCAGTCTCAATAACTTTGATGCTTTCTCAAGATATTTTTCCAAACTGTCAAGTTTTATTTAACTAAATATTATTTTGACCAGTTGAAGCAATGCATTCTGTCACTCAATAATTTTTCTGTAATGTATTCCTAACTCTATCACAGTTTGTTGGAGCTTTTCAACTGCTGACTCATGTAATTACTACAACAAAAGAAAATAAAGTGACTTCTAAGTGGGAACCATCCTCAAAGAAATGTTGGTTCTTGTTCAGTTACACCCAGGTCCCTATAAAAGGCTGGGTTTCAACAGGACAAATTTATATTTCACAGATTAACTATAACAGAATTTTGACTTTCATATGTCTTTGAATTCCATCCCCTAATTCCAACAACAAACAGCAAATCTTGTCTAACAAGGTTTTTCTTTCCTTGCACAAGGCTACCCACCCACACTTTGAAAATTAATCCACATAATGCTTGTGCTGTGCAATGAAGTTTGAAACATACACATCCAAATTAGTTTGACTGGAGGTATTCTGGAGCTGTATATGGAAGCCCTTTCTACTCGGAATCATATAGACATAATACCTTGGCCAGGAGTAAGCTTGTTCTAACTTGGGTCTCTTCCTTTCGCGGAGTACAGGCATGTCAGAGGCCCCACTTTCAGGGATTTTTACTAGAATAAAACACATTTTGTCTTACATGCATGTGTGTGCTTCGGTGCTACACATTTTTTACTTTTTCAGTTGATCTTCTTAGCTGTAGTCTTACATTTTTTGACCTTTTCACTTAATTAATAGTATGTAAAATATTTTTTCTTCCTTAGCAAGTGAAACGATTGGAGCGATTGAACAAGTTCTTTAATTCAAGTTTCATCCAGCTTTTGTCAAGGTCTCTAGGTTACTGTTCAGGCCAGCAAGCAATGTAAAATTGGCTTGTGAATGTACATACATAATAAATGTAGTATGTGTGTTAAATATTCTTAAACATATTACTTTTTTATCTTCTATAAAATTCTTGGTTCCCCTTCAGTCTTATTTTACCAGTTTTTGAGTGTTCTCTTTTTATCATTAAAATAAATTTGTTTTATTCCATGTTTAGCAAATGAAGTGCAAAAATAAATATTTCTAGCTATTCACTTATATATCTAGGTAGAAAACATTTTCATATGACAGTCAAGGAACAGCTTCTTTGCCTGTTTTTGTCAGATAATTACATTGTTTATCTCACCAGCACATGTTTGGTCTCAGGTTAGATTTTGCCTTTTTTAGGGCAACAATTGTAACATGAACAAAGTGCAATGAAAATAGGTTGCTACTTTTTGCTAAGTTTACAAGTAACTATTAATGATAATGCTTATTTATTTTTTCCAAAATATTATTAAGCTTTATTTCTTAATCATAAATGTTCACAGAATTCAAACTGTGTCAAAAATAAATGAATAAAACACATTTGTGTTCTGATCTAGAGCATAACAAGTAAATAGCAACAAAGAAGAGTATTGTTGTGTAGGCCTGGTAGCTGTGTCCTAATATGAAAACAAAATGTCCAGTCATCCTCTGCTCTCTCCAACAAGAGTTCCAAAGAGAAACCCAAAAAAGACAGATTGTGCTGCTTATGACTAGAGATGAAAGGTGAAGGGAGGAATTGATAGTCCTGAGGTGTCAGTTTTATATGCTTTGTTTTGTATTATGACTGACAGGCATTGCTATCAAAAAATAAGCCCTTCATGAAGTGGAGGAATATTTCTGATTGTAATTTTGTTCAGGAATCTACTCCACTAACCATGTCTAAATGTACATGTGATGTGGCCATGTGCCTTCCAGTAATGGCCTTTATCACTGAGGTTCAGTGGTGAGAATGTAGAAAGAAATCAAGACTCTTGTCTATGTGTGTTTCATTTGATCAAAACCAGAAACTTATACGTGGCAGCAGACTGTAATCTGCACTCAAAAAGAATCCCACACTTGCTCGGATGCAAAAAAAAAACCCAAACAAAGTCTGTGTCACTGCTGGGCTACCTAGCATGGTTAGCACGAAGGACCAGAAGAAGGAATGGCATGACTGGACTAAGTGTAAGGAGCAGTGAGCAGAAGTAACTCATAACAGCAGTGTAGTTCAAACTGGGAGAAGACACTGGGCTGAAGAGACTGTTGGTCTGACCCAGCATACCAGCGTTCTTTAGTCTCAGGAAGAAATAGGGCATGGGACAGAAAAAGGAGTAGGGCATGGGACAGAAAAAGTAGTAAGGCATGGGACATTTGGAGTCTTTGGAGAAGGATCTGCACTGGGGACTTTTTGATGAAGTATCACCACACATTATGTTATCAAATACAAAGTCCTATGCGAGAAGGTTCTTTTCCAGGATCAAAGCCTAGTTTTACAATTATGCTGATGAAGGTATGATTTATACTCAACATGCTTCAAATTACCTTCCTTTACTGCTTTTAATTCCTTCAAGGCACTCAGAGTTTAAATAGATCTTGTCAGCCTACCATCTGTTTCCAGTGGCAGCCAAGGGGCAGAAACATTTATAACAAGAGCAGTGAGTTAAAGAATTACATATCTTCCATAAGTATTCACCAGTAATTAGGAAAAAAGGCCTAAATGACAAAAAGAAATATTTTTATTGGGAAAAAGAGTAGCTACCCTCCTGATCTGAGTTCATTGAGACAAGAATAGGAAATGTTGAAGATACCTTTGTGCCTTGAACCATAGGATACTGAAAGGATCTTGGGAATCTTCAGGGTCACTTAGGGCATGTTTTTGTTTCTGTTTATATATGTAAAAAGTTGATACGAGATACTATCCAGGACACAATGTGAGGTTAACATAAGGAGAGACAAAAACAACACTGACCAAGCCAAGTTTTGGTAGAAATGCAAATCATATGAGAACGTTGTGGCTTAAAAAATATATCTAGGAATTGAAATTTCCATCCCTCAGTAAGGTCTGAAATTCTAGAAAAGAAATATGTCTTCCACATATCCATTTAAAAACAACTAAATTCAGTGGAGATTTACACAGAAAGCAACCCTCAAAAAGGTTTTCCAATGCTCTAGGAAGTTAAGAGTCTTATGAACTGTAGTCAAAGACTACCACAGTGTTTAGTAGCTGAAGCTCATATGTTCTAGATTTTAATTTAAATAATGCACTGAACTGCATAGTAATAATTAAGTATTGAAAATATTGAGTGGAAAACCCTGGCCACCAGCATTCTTCCCATTAAACTCAGGAAATTTTTGGCTGTGCATCATGATACCTAACCTGCTGTTTCTCTGTCTCTTAGCTAACAGGGAATACCTACTGTTTCATTTTGCAGCCATAATAAGAAATATTAAAAAAAAAATCAGGCAAGCAAGGATATCTGCAAAAATACATAAACCTTTCTTTTCCTCTGCAAAACAAGCAGGTGTGTTTGCTTGTCTCATATCAGTTGGTACTGGCATCCACACAGCAGAGGACTTACATAATGTGTAGGTCTTACCATCAAGAAACCACTACAAAAACAATATGGCATGAAGTGCCACCTCTCCAGAGAGATTTAACTTTAGCTGAGGTCTTTTGCTGGGTTCACCTTGTCCTGTAATATGAGGGTGCATAATATGCTTTCTGAAACTCTAGATGTTTTGAATAAATGTAGATTGTGGGCAGTTGATTATTCAGTCATAGTTTTGACATCAAGGCAATATATGTACATTTCCTAAAGCCCAAGGGGAAAGCTGGCTGCACCTGTCTTCCTTAGGGAATCTGATAAGGTTAGGCATAAAGTTTTAGTAAGAGACTAGATAATGCATAATAAAATATAACATCTCAAGAGCTCTAAAATTTACACAAAATAGAAATGAATTAAAGGAACATTTAGGTATACTGCTTAACTGCTAACAGAGGTAAAACAAATATGATTTTTTGTTTTCCAAATAAATCAGGTTTCATAAATCTAAACACTACTGAAAGCTTTCAGTAGCAATTTCTCTTCTTGCCTTTGTTTCAGTCAAAGAACAACTTTCACGTAGTTTTAAGGGTACCTCTTTTGATGGTGTTTTTTTTTACCTATATCTATACCAAATATTACTGATCAAACCTTGTCTGTGATCAGCATGAAGTGTGATCTAAAGCGATGTTGCTGGGATAGTCTTTTCAACTAAATGAACAAATAAAAATTGGCCTTGCCATTTTCAAGACAGGCTTTATGAAATGGTAGATGAAGCATAAGGAGATTCTTGGAAAGCCTTGGAGTCCACTTCTCAAGGCTTGTATACACTTGCCATTAACTGAATAACTGTCTCAGGGTAATTATCTATGATTAAGTCCAGAAGTGTGTTTTTATTTTAGCGAAAAACTTAGCATTTCAGTATATATCCAGGGGGCTGTGTTTGTTTCTTGCATGCGTATAAGTTTGATTTTTGTAACCTGAAATAATTGGTCCCAAGTCAATGGTCAGAATTAGAAACTGGAACATACCAAGATATTTTATCTGAATCTCCTGTTTGAGGAGAACTTTTTTCAAATTCTGAACTTCTACATCCAAAATTGTTTCAGGCTAAAATACGATCCTTATTTTTCCAGAGAAATTTAGGCAATTATAGAGAACCACATTTCTCTATTGTTGAGGATTAGATTAGTTTCTGATTTCTATTATTTAAAAATAATAGAAGGGATGGGAGGGGAGGGGAGGGGAGGGGAGGGAAGGGGAGGGGAGGGAGGGAAGGGGAGGGGAGGGGAGGGGAGGGGTGGGGAGGGGAGGGGAGAGGAGAGGAGAGGAGAGGAAAGGAGAAGAGAAGAGAAGAGAAGAGAAGAGAAGAGAAGAGAAGAGAAGAGAAGAGAAGAGAAGAGAAGAGAAGAGAAGAGAAGAGAAGAGAGGCATAGGTATAAGGAAAATATATGGCTTAATATTTGAGATTTCACATTAAGTTTCTGAATTCTGTGATATTTTTTAGAAGAAAGATACACTTCCTGGTTTTAGATGGTATATTGTTTTGGTACTGAGGAATGCAATTCATCTCACAGAAAATAACAACAAAGTCCTCATTATTGTCTCACCATCATTTTCTTCAGTTATCTGGTTACATTTGTTTTGCTAAAACAGAGTTAATGAGAACAACATTTAAGTTAGACAAAGCAATATTCAGTTACCAGGAAAAAATTCTTTTTGCATTATATTAAACTAAATAGATCAAAACCACTATAGAATTACTAAAATGTAATACTTTTTTATTCTTTCTTAGACTTTAAGGCGTTTAATTGTTGTCTACAATTGCAGTACAACAACAAATAGCAATGGAGATCTGCCTCAAGGTCACAAGACCCTTCAAAAATCTAGATTGTACAAACTGTAAATCTTGCACAGGGATTTGAAAGCACTCAAATTATGAGATAAAATAAGCTCCCTAGGAAATCAGGTAGTTTAGATATAAGGTCTTCATTTGATGTCAGAGTAAAGTATAGGGGATTGTGAATCGCTGCTTAGCATGGTAACTAGTCACAGCAGGAGAAAAAATTACCACAGCTTTTTATTCATTTTTCAAACTAAAAAAGAAATGCCTATTTCAAATAAAAATCAAAGTATAAGGTACTACTACAGTAGGAACAGTGAAGAATCCTGTAACTTCAGCAATCCTTTGGCTCAGTTTCTAAACAGTTAAGATATGATCATACATACTGTATATGCGAGAAAAAAAAATCAACAAAAAACCCCAGCAATTCTATCAGATTGGCACTTATTTCCAACAACTGTATGCTCTCTGCTATGAATTGGTGAATGGCTGCTACCACACAGCATTAGTTCTGGAAATGCAATTACATGTCCCCTAATGGTCAGGGAACATTTTGTAACACACAGAAAAAAATTATTTGTATTTTAACCTGCAGAACCAAATGGACGATTAGAGCTAAAAGCTTTTATCCAAATTTACTATTCGATCTGCTTTCTCCCATTTCCAGCCACTTGTAGATCATGTACGAAAGGATTCATGTGCTAGTTGTGCAACAAGTGAAACTCAGAGACTGCTCCCAAAATCCTTTCAAAATGCAAATATTAAAGGAAAGAGAAGTATTTAGTTTATGGAGTTTGCCAGGTAAAAAATGATAATACAAACCTCTCTGTTTTAACAAAGGAGAGTTCCTCAAGCTTTCTCTAAGGATATGCACCTGGATAACCACAAACACTAAAGTCTGGTGGCTGTCTGGGCTATAAGAAGCTCAGTACACAGATTTATTATGGCTTTTTAGGAAGTAATTGCAATTAGTTGAAGGAAGCTGCTTTGGAGGGTCCCCTCTAACTTTATTTTCCTCTGCCCAAATTGACATCCTAGGGATAAACTGTGTTAAAGAAAACAGGAGCTCAGTTTACAGTACAGCTTAAAGAAGGCTAGCACACAATTAGCAACACTATTTCAAAATCAATACTGAAATGAACCAGCCAGGGCACTGAACACTTTCAGCCACCTTCACCATACTGTTGAGAAGAATGAGATTTTGGTCACCCATGCAAATCAATTAGTCCCTTCCAGGCAGATAGTAGGCACAATTTTATATTGCTCATGTGCTACTATAGTTGGCCTGCTGTATGAACATTCATAGATAGGTATCTTACCCCTTTGCCTTCCAATTTCTATTTCTGTCATATTCTCTATTGCACAGATGGGCTTATGTGGATAAGAAAAATCATGTAATTGCATGTAAATTATTCTGTATGTTATTTGGAGAACACATTTTTAAGTCTTCAGTTTTGTTGAAGGCAGAGCAAAGATGACAGTGTATTTCAACAGAATCCTCAGTATAGTTCAGGTTCACTGGTACAATCTAATGGAGCTTTTTTGAAGATTTGGTTGCTATTTTTATCTCCTACCATTTCTAATTCACATAAGTCCCTGACATGAAATGGCAGATCTAACAAACACAGAACAAAATCTGCTGAAATCAGAAAGAAAAACTTAGATTCTGATGAATCAGACTGCTGGATAAGTACACAAATAAGATCTAAGGCTAAGAAAATAATTGAATTCTAAGTCCAGATATTTTACCTTGTGCTTTGCTGCTGACTGTGAGTATTGGTTCTTTATGGTATAGGATAATTTGTTGCACCACAGTAATATGACCATATTCAGCAAAAAATGTGGGCCACAAAGGTCTGTTTAGGTGGTATTTAGAGATCTCACAGATCATCTCAAGAAAATATCAGATGGTTACAGCATGTGAAGTTTCAGATAATAGCTACAACTGTACTGCATGGCATGCTCATCAACCCTCTGCTCACAGCTGAGCTCAGGGGCCTGTCTCCTACCAAAAACCATGCAAACAGAAAGGAGTTATTACTTTTTTTTTGTTTTCATGACTGTTAAAGCACTCAGTCTTTTAGGTTTGCTCATATGTCCAGCTTATGTAGACTGCTTTGAAATGTACTATTGATTTTTTAATAATCTCCCAGTACAGAGGTTTCCAGTGAGGTGCATCCATGCTATCCATGGCACGAAATTGCCCCAAATAGTCTCAGCTAATAGGTGAGGTGAAGCATTTCTTCCCTTTGGACTAATGACTACTTAGGTAGACACAAGAGTGGCTCAGAATGGGTTCATCCAGGTCCCAACATGGCGGTGCAATTCTGCCAAGGATGAACAACAAAAATAGGTGGCAATTGATGGCTAGCAGCAGAAGCAATGTTATGGTCATGCAGAGAGGGTGAAAAGACAACTGGAAAACTAAAAAAAAGAAGAAAATTGTTGAAGAGGAGGAGAGTGGATGAGCAAACAGTACATGCAAGCCAGATGATAGGAGAAAGGTCAAAAAGACTACAACAGCAGATTGAGAGCCTGTGACAACACAAACAGAGCAGACTTCCAAGACCTGAAAGATCTCTTCAAGTATGCCTGTGTGAACAGTCCCTGGAATAGTTTCCTCCCAAACCTGGGAAGCTGGGTCTGTTCTAGATCCTGGAAGAGATTGCCCACTAATGGTCACCTAAACAATTCCCAGACACGGTTCATGGCTGGCATGGACTGAAGCCCACTTGCAGCAGTCAGTTTGGTTATGCCTACTCTGTTTTGAGGGCTACAGGAGTTTACTAGCATAAACCTGGAATATTCCATGGATCATCAACCTCTCTGTTAGTCAATGGTATGTGGGACTTGAACATTATACAAGAGTAGTTGTAGCCTACAGCTGTGAAGGACTTGCATCATTTCACTGTACGGGGATTTTTCTCCTTTCCTAATCATCTTAGACTAAAAAACCTCCCTATTTTCATACTACCCCTAGAGCAGGATAGAATAGAACTGAATAAGAGTACAACAATCTTATTGTTTAATTAAATGGTATAGAATAACCATGCAGTTCACAAATGCTTCTTTATAAACAATCTTTAATAATCGGAATTGGAGGCAACTTTCAGGACTAAGAGATCTACTTGTGTCTCTTCCTATCTGGTGCTCTACTAGCGCCAGATATCAGCACCAAAGAAGCACAGCTGTAGATCTGTCCTATTTAGTTATGTGTACAAAGAGTTCTCTTTCCTCAGGAAGCAAATTTTCCTTTCCAACTATGGAACCCAGCTTCTGCCCAAAAAATTGTTAATACTTTTCCAGACAGAGACTGAATAGGATACCAGGAGGATATTTTGTATGAGTGGACATAATGCAAATGTGAACATTAAAGCCTGCAATTACTTCTTCAACCAAGTTTTCTGTGGTTTCTCTGTAGCAGGGGTGCTTCTATTTCAATTGTGTCAGTTTTCACTGCACACAGTACCTATTGATTTTGAACAGTTTATCATTTCTGCTCACTTGCTCATTGTCATTTAGAGATGTCTGAAGAAGTATGCTGACATGAAGAACCATGCTACTTAAGTACCAGATGGTTTTTTTCCGTTGGGAAAACTATTGTCTCAGCAAAAAGAAGTATGATTTAGTGCCTAGCTATGTTCAAGTCATTGCTTAATTTACTTCTATGAAGGTACATATTTTCTTTCTTGCTTCCATTATCTGTCTTTCATACAGTGTAAAACCTAAGTATGAATTTTTTTTTTGTTTATCCCAAAGGAGAATAAGTATGCACACTCATAAACACACATACTTTTATATAAATACATTTAATTCCACATAAAATATATACAATATGTGATTGTGTTCCAGTACTAAATACCTTGGTTCCTAAATATGCTAATAATGCTTTTTTATATGGTTTCTTTTTTTCATATTCTCCTTTTTTGTTACTGATTTCTTTATATTTAGAGCTATAGATTTCTCAGAATATCTAGAGAGATAAATACTACACAATTTATAGTATAATGCTTTTTGCAGGGTAATCGTGCATTTTATACAATCCTAAACCATTATATTTGCTCTCTTTTCAAGCTGGACCATTTTTGCATTTATTTAAAAATGTAAAGTTATACTGTAGCACTATCCTTTATTTTAAACACAAAGCAACAAACACAAAAGCCAATTGCTTACTATTCCTGAGAGAGACCTTTATACCCCAGGCTTCATATTGTTTTGGTTGACAAGACCTATTGTGTTTTGTCTGAGATGTGAAGTATTATCCTAAATTTAACATTGTCACCATTTAAAAGAGAAGCAAATTCACCATTCAAAGCTCTCCAAGAAAAACTACTTGAAAGTTTTAGGTAATAATTATTATATAGAGCCTTACGCTGAAACTTCTCCTTATGCTCTCTCTGTTGGAAGTATTTTTTTGTCAGTCAAGATCCAGAGTTCATTTTATTCTCTTCCTTGTGTTCATCAGTCTAAAGTGTGAATGCTAGTGTTGACCTACTTTAATTGGTGATGTATACTAATGATAAAACAAAGTGACATCTGTAATTTCATTTTTTGCAGTTGTCACTCTCCTGATGACTAACAGTATGTAATGATGCTTGGCTACTGTCACAAAGGAAAAACAGACTGGTCTCCTCTGCACTCCACTTCTCCCTTCTTGGAGGATTTTGTGATACCTACATTACGGCTGATTGGTCCGTTAGCTTTAGGAATTTACAAAATAGACCTCTACATGTCAGTAACACATCTAAGTCTCCATTAAAGCAGATTAGCTAGTAAGCTGATGTTAGGATGCAATTATCTGACCAAATGTATACTCTGCATCACAGTAGAATGAACAAATCTGTGGAAGCCACAGATGTAATTAAGTAGGTCTCAACAGAATAAATGAAGGTCTGGATACTCTAGCTTAATTGTTACACCTATGTTAGAGAGATCTTAAGGTGAGTGAGGTGAAGCCACTCTGGATATCACAGGCGAAATTTCAATGCCAAAAGATTTCAGCTCTTTGTAGATGTGCTAGTTCAGTGGGTCAGCAGCTAATATCTTTATTCATAATTAGTTTGTATTTAACTAATCATTCTGACATGTCTGTATAATATGATGACATAATATTTACTGAAACTAATTGATTTTTTATCATGCTTAGTTTGAAATAAATTATTTATTATTTTGGTTTGCACCAGATGAAGAAGTATTTGTCAGGCATGCAATTTTAAAGGATTCAACGTGCTTAATTGCCACTTTTCTATGTTTTTTAAAAAAACTATTTTAAAGGTATGTGCTGGTTTTTGCTATGCTAGAGTTAATTTTCTTGACAGTAGCTAGTATGGGACTATGTTTTGGATTTGTGTTAAAAACACTATTGATAGTACAAGGATATTTTTGTTATTACTGAGCAGTGCCTACACAGAGTCAAGGCCTTTTCTGCTTCTCACACCGCCTCATCAACGAGTAGGCTGGGGGTACACAAGAAGCTGGGAAGGGAAACAGCTGGGACAGTTGACCCCAACTGACCAAAGGGATATTCCATACCATGTGATGTCATGCTCAGCATATAAAGTTGAGAGAAGATGAAGGAAAAGGGTTACTTTTGGAGTGATGGCATTTGTCTTCCCAAGTCACTGCTACATGTGATGGAGCCCAGCTTTTGTGGAGATGGTTGAACACCTGCATGCCAATGGGAAGTAGTGACTGAATTCCTTACTTTGCTTGCATGTGTGGTTTTTTCTTTGCCTATTAAACTGTCTTTATCTCAACACACACATTTTCTCACTTTTACTCTCCTGATTCTCTTCCCTATCCCACTGGGGATAGTAAGTGAGTGGCTGCGTGGTGCTTAGTTGCCAGTTGGGGCTACACCACGACAAGATAACTTATTTTTCATTGATGGGTTGAACTGTTAGAAAGCATAACACATCTTCACTTGTTAAATTGGTTAATGAGAAGAGCAGACACAGTTTCAATTCATGAGAAGGAGAATTCTTGCCAAATCTTGTTTGTTAGCATTCATACACAATCTTTTATGTTACTAGGACTAATAATTACATTTCCCTTTACAGCATTTACAGTAACACAAAAATTCAGAAAAATACATAATTCCAATTTGGCTTACTAATAGCATTGTTCTCTTCTTCAGGGTGCTGATGAAGACTGCATACAGTCTATGGGTAAAAGTTGACCTGATTTATTAATTTCTACATACATAAGGATATCAATGAAAAATAGTTAATGGTTTTGCAGAATAAAGAATTAAAACCATGTATTTGGAAGGAAGTATACGTGTGTGTGAATGCATGCATATATGATTTTAAAGACCTATGGAAAAGTAAAATTTTTATCTCTTTTCTTTGTATCACTTAAAATATGCCTATC
Source organism: Caloenas nicobarica (assembly GCF_036013445.1). NCBI lineage: Eukaryota > Metazoa > Chordata > Aves > Columbiformes > Columbidae > Caloenas > Caloenas nicobarica. The sequence continues at coordinate 101,814,611 of NC_088245.1, read as the reverse complement.
CATTGGGCTGATGAGAAATTTTTAATATTTTTTACATATACAATGTCAACAACATAAATAACCAGTGTCCAACACTCTTCTGTCCTATTAGGCTATGTGTTACCCTGTTAGTCCTATATAATCCACATTCTAAAGTACGTAAATACTATTCACGGTTGTCATTTATGATCTAGGACTTGGGGGTGGATACTTATGCTATAACTTTTTAACATGAAATGAAACAAGATGCTTATGTAATGTGCTACATTTTTGCTGATATAACCTTGACATAAATGAATATTCTTAATTTTATAGCAAAGACTTTGTAAAATGACAGCTCATTCTTTCTATTCATTTTCACATAGTTTCCTGCATTAACCTTGTTTTGAAAAAGGAAACTTTTAAGGAAAATAGTAATTAACTGTCAGAGGTATTTGTCAAAGACTTTGCTCCCTAGCATCTATTTAATCACAGCTGACTGTCAAGAAGCAGGTTTCTATTAATATCTTAGATTTTCTTCCATTTTTCAGTCTAATGTAGAATTTTATTGTCAGATTATGCTAAAGCAATGGAAATATGTTGCTTCCTAATTCTGAGAAAGTTCATAGAGACTTTCTGCATCAAATATAGTTCATCGTCAGATAATTTTGAGTTTTCATTGTATTCAGACCTCTTCTGTCAGCCATGTGTTTTTCATGGAGTTCCTTTAGTGAAAGTATTATTTTGCCACCTCCATGTGGTCTTTTTGTTAGTGTCACACTCTAGAAGAAATGTAAAGAAATGTAACAGGATATACACCACTTCCAGCCCACTGAGATCACCATTAGAAAGGCAGAAGAGTCAGAACTCTATGGTTCTTTTTGCTGTCTCCAGACCATGAAGTTTTACTTAGTGGAAACAGGAACAAATCTTGCTGACAGAAGTGTCATTGGCCCTGAACTATTGTTGGATTAGCCTGCTGTGCAGATAGCAGCAGCAGAGGTGGCAGGTTATGAACTTTTACACTACCAGAATGCAGGTACCACTCTGTCTTCTGAACTGCAAGGAGGATCACCTTCTTCTTGCGTTATCTTCCTTTCTATAGCAGTTTCACACATATAATGCTGCAAAATAAAAAGAGCTGTCCATCTTACAGATGTGGTACCAAGTGGTACCCAAATGAATAAATTCACCCCAACACTGTAGAGAATGAAGAAAGGAGTTCCTAAGGCCTCTTAGTCAATGTAAGCTCACCTTTCAGTGTGTGCCTTATCACGTTTCCAGTGTTACTCAATATCCTGTGGATTTCTGTTCATGAGGTTTTGATTACATCAAGTTGGTAGGCATTCTGTTGGTATTTTTAGGTATAAATATTTCTGTAGATTGCCTAGATCCCCTGGATTTTCAGGTAGCAAATTTTTAAAGCTCATTCTCTGTCCACACCATAATATACAATTAACTAAATATAATCTACTAAGCCTTTGTAATTTCATCACACTCTGAATTTGTAATTGCAACACAGTGAAAACAGCTTTGCTATGATGTCTTCTTGGTCCTGGTGTCTGTTTCTCTGTCCGGATCAGAACTGCAAAAGAATCCAGGCAGGGATACTAACCTTGGTCAGTAAATCTTTTTGGTTATTTTCAAATCATGTTGTAAATTTTGCCAAAAGGCAACAGACTTAACACATTTAGTTGATTCGATTTATTTTTTTTCTAAGAGTGCAGACAGAAAACCAAAAACTTTGTCAATCGTATGTCAAAAGGCTTTCTGGTGCCTTTGGTTAATATTCTAGTGGTGCAACAAAGCAGATTAAGGCATATTTTTTAGCTGACTTCGTTCCATAAGCTTTTTTTTTTTAAGCAAGGTATCTCAACCCTGCTATAGTTGATAGTAAACCTGTTGATCTAACTGGCACAAGAGTTTAATCTACAATTTGATTAATTTGCATCAATTTTCTTGAGGTCAGTAAAGAAACCCTCAGTTACTAGTTAAAGTAGCATAACTAGCTTGAGACTAGTTAAAGGAGAAAAAAATCTTGTCAATCTGCTGAAAAAAAGAAATGCACTCCTCATTACAGTGATGTAAAACACCAAAGACCAGTGGAGATGGCACTGATTTGTCACAACTATGCATGCCAACGGAACTGTGCTGGCTTTCACTGGGGAGACTCTCGGGTCCAGACTGGATGATTTCTGATTATAACTGGCATGAGCTGTCAGTACTCATCACCCAGTAAACCACGTATATCTAAAGGCCTATATAAAGAGGCCGTTTTCCCATCAAAGCTTACAAAGGAGAGCCTTACTTCTGAAAAAAACAATAGCCAAAGGGGGACATGTACCCTGGAAAACACCAGAACAGAAAAGACAATTGGAATCAGGTGAAAATATATGTCCACCACACTTATGGTAGATAACCTGCTTAATCTCGATTATATATGTCTAATTCTCACTGGCTACTCCTTTGCATATAGGGTAGCTGCATGTTTGCAAGCCAACTAACGTCTCTTCACTGGGAACAGTATTCACCACCTACAATACATGTATGTGTTTGTGTGATAATTTTTAAATGACTGACCTTTTCATATTTTGCATCACAGAGGCTCTGGGTTTTCAAGCAAGGACTTGAGAGAACTTGCTCATTATTCAGTAGTGCTTTTATTTTAAAACCTGTGGATAAGGGCAATCTCATTCACAGATGTCTCACAGCTTCATTTCTGTAGCAACAAATAATTGTATAAGGAAAAACAATTTTCACCTCTATGAGGTTAGCTGCAACGTGTGTGCAAGCACTACTGGTTTTAATGGTCCATACCGACTACATTAGTCTAGCCCTTATTTTTCTAGTCTCTATGCATCTGCAAGGTAAATGCTTACCACAATGCTTGCTGACAAAATACGATATGGCTGCAATACTATTCCAGAAGATATTATAATTTAGGACTGTTAAAAATAACATCATAAAGCATTTTTCCTGGAGCAAATTTATTTTTTTTCTCAAAACCGACTATAAAAGTTGATGAGTTTTCAAGCTTTCCTAGGAGGTTTGTTTGTTTGCTTTCAGTTTTCTGTGTTGTTTTTTTTTTTCTTTGATTTTGTTTTCTGTCTTTCATTGTTACCTTTTTTACTAGTGATGTTGCAGGAAATGATAAAAATGGTCAGAAGTGAGGGTAAATACATTAACCTTCAGATTCTGTGGCTTTGCTTGCAAAAATTCAAGCTGATAAAAAGTATTCATTTTGATTAAAAGGTCACTTTTCCACTAGTGTGCATATGAATGTTCTCATGAATTTCTCCTCTCTACACTTAACCTGCTATTACCTTGAACCTTAGAAGAAACTGATTTTTCCTTTATCCCCAAAGAACTTCACAAGGCCCAGCCTCCAGCATTATTTCCTAAATAGGCAGATATCTTCCCACACTTTTCCCTCAGAGCAGGGAATCCCTGTTTGCAGGTTGAAACACCTCCTGGAAAACTTCCACAGGAGTGGATGGCACATGCCTGATTTCCCTTTCTACCTATTTCTCTCACAGACAGTCTGCCAACAGTAGAAAACACAAATTTTTGGTAGCTTGCATGCTCCATCCCACAGAGAGCAGTAGCAGTCACCAGGCAATGGCAGGAGCAGAAGTAATACATTACATGTAAGGCTGGGTCTGTGATTTGTATCCATATCTGCCATTACTCATAGAGGTAGATTTTATGATGTTGCCATTTTAGATTTTTCTAGTTTAAGAACTTGAAACTGTTGGTGTTATTTCCTCTTCTAGTAGCCCCTGGAGTGTCTCAGATATTACTCTATGTTATTGATAGCTGATGCGGCCATAGTCTCTGTGGTATATGGGACATTTCTGGTGAAACTGCTGTCATTTACTGTTAAATTTAATTTGAGAAAAGAAACCAACTGCCTCACACATTGTGTACGTATTAGAAAAAGAAAGGAATCAAACATTAATAACTTAAAATAATGGAAGCAGTAGGTTTCCTTCTGTGGAATCACAGACGGCTCAATTGCAAGCCCTCTAAATTGTGCCCAGACTCTCCAGACACCAGGGTCTTCAGAAGGTCCCATTGTGAATTTTGGTGCTGTGAAACACAATAAAGTAATGTTCTAAGAAACAATGAAACCAATCTATTTCACTTTTTTTATACAGTAATAAAAATACACTTCATTTCCTTGATGGCTCAAGTGTAGCTGTCACTGCCATACAGAGACTCAGTGTGGAAGTCCATAACCAATCATGTTCTATAAGGGAAGTTTCTGCACTAAATCATATAAATTATAGATAGTAGGTGCATGCGAACTTTTTGACTTTGTATTCTTACCTTTCCTTCCTTGTAGCCCTTCAAAGACTATTAAAAGCCTTCACAGATGTTTGAATCCAATCCATTTACTTCTTTTATCACATTCCTATAAAGATAATCCTGACAAAAAGCAGTAGGGTTTTCAATTATTGCCATTTCCCAAGAGAAAACAGTTATCTTGATGATGAAAATTACATATATAAACTAGTCCAAATCTAAGTGTCCCCCAACACCACCTGAGTTTCATCTGTGATTAGAACAGAAATTAGACCAAACTTTTAATAAAGGTCTGAACTATTAAGATAATATTTTATTTTTATGTATGCAAATTATCCTTATGGGTTCCAGATGGAACTGCAATGATGAAACACCAACAGTATTTGCTGCAGTATTTCAGAACCAAAAGCAGAACAGCTCTAAATTTCCCAAGAAAATATTTTCTTGTAAGATCTCCAGATTTGTTCTAAGACTTGAACTACTCAAAGAGCTCAGCTGATCTCTGTTTATTCATCAAAATTCTCTATATTTAGATGAATGGAACCTAAACAAAGAGCATTTATAATTTTACCTACTTTAATGAACACCCATGTCAAATGTGTTTTCAGTGGCAATCAGGATGAAAAGAGAAAAACTGAGACATGGAAAGTTTGGAAAGGTGTGTGTAGGGAGAAGTGAGAATAATGAAACTTAGTTTTAGTGATAAAGTCCTGGTAGATATAGGAAGGAAAAATGCTCTGTGTATTGTGGTGGTTTAAATCTATATGAACATTATCAAGACTTTTGGTGACTTTAATAGGTGTTGGATCACACTCTTAGTGAACAGGAAGAAATAGAAAGAAATACAGAAAAGTACTACTATCTACCTTGTAATCAGCTATCCCTGAACAGAAGTATTTAAGATCCAAAAACACACCAATGCAAAAATTTGCCAAAACCAGCCTATGAGACAGGTCGGCCATTTACCTTTTCACCTTAAGTGCTAGTAATTACTGAAAGAACTTAATCTTGAAGATCCCATTAAAGGTGTACTTTATTACATGATCTAAGAACGAAGACTGGAAAAGCCAGAAAAATTAAATCTATCAATAGGGGTTTTTTGCTTGTGTATGGTACATCAACTTACTCAAAAGCAAAGAAGTATATGCAAATATAAATAAAGCAGAATTAATTTGGTGCATGCACCCTTGTTAACAATTTTTGAAATGTGATAAAGCATTGTACCCTGAGAGTGAATCAAGAAATTAATGTATAGCTTTTAAAATATAGGAATGCCACCTTCACAAGAAAGCTTTAATAGGGCATGACTGTGTAATTTGCTCTTTATAGCTCCTATTTCTCTAGCTGCTTTGTCTAGAAACTGGACTACCTTCTATTTGGTCTTTGTAACTTGGAATAATTAAAAATCCATTATGCTTCCCTCTCTCTAATGACAGTACATAAATTAAGCCTCAGCAGTGTTGAAACACATACAGAAAGTGATATGACCCTTTCAAAGTGTCACATATCTGCAATGCAAATTTCCCCTGAGTGATCAGAAATTCAGCAAATATTTTTCATTTAGAACTCAATCTTTTGCAGCTAAGTAGTGTTCATTTGTTGTTTCACAGTTCAGAAGTTACCGAGGTGTTTATTTTTGTTAATCAAATGTGCACTTCTCTGGTTATTTTTATACTCCATAACTCTCAGTAATCAGCCTCAAGGATGCCTCAGTGCCTCTCAGCACTGAGAGCTGGAGCCAGGCTTTCACTTTAAAAAGCGTCCATTTTCAGTAACTCAACAAGAAGTAACATGAAAACAATATTGCTAAAGTGTGTGTACTATTTACTTTTTTTTTCCTGTTTTGTGTTTACATGTTTCTGTGTTAGATGTAGGAAATAAAAATTAACCTACCCTAATGGTCCTCAAGCCTCTTTGACTCAAACCTAGTATCAAATGATTGACTCAAACCCCACAATTACGAAGTTGCGTGAATCCAGGGATCACAAAAAGGAAAAATGACTTGTAGTTAGTCTAGGTCAGATGTATGCATATAACTATTGACAAGAATCTCATATTATCTCTATCTTATTTAGTGATTTTCATTTCTAGTTTTATCCTGTGAAAAAATCTATCCTTCTAGGCTTTTCCGAAGATGTTGCACTGGTTTTCCACTTCTCATTCTCAAACTTTGGCAAGTGCTAAAAGTTGTGTACTGAAAATTACCGTAGAAATGTTGACTGGAAGTCATGTAGTGGAACCTCTTATTCAAAGTAAAATCAGGTCATACAGGGCTTTGCCCAGGGGTCAGGAAGGCCAAGGCATGGCTGAAACTGAACTTGGCAAAGGACACAAATAATAATAAGGGCTTCTATATGTATGCCAGCCAGAAAAGGAAGGTGAAAGAGAGCAGACCTCCACTGATGAACCCAAGTAGCAAACTGGTAACAACAAATGAGGAAAAGGCTGATGTACTCAACAACATTTTACCTCAGGCCTCACTGGCAAGTTCTCTTCCAACATTTCTCAAGTGGATGGACCACAAGGCAGGGACTGGGGGAGCAAAGTCCCTCCTGCTGTAAGAGAAGATCAGGTTTGTGACCACCTGAAGAACGTGAATACATATAACTCTATTGGACCTGATGAGATGCATCCCAGAATCCTGAGGGAATTGGTTGATGTAGTTTCCAAGCCACTCCTCATGATATTTGAAAAGTCATGTCAGCCAGGTGAAGTCGCTGGTGACTGGAAAAAGGGAAACATTGCACCTGTTTTTAAGAAGGGTAGAAGAGAGGACCCTGGGAACTACCGACCTGTCAGTCTCACCTTTGTGCCTGGGAAGATCATGGAACAGATCTTCCTAGAAGCTGTGCTAAGGTACGTGGAGGACAGAGAGGGGAGAGACAGCCAGCACAGCTTCACCAAGGGTAAGTCCTACCTGACCTACCTAGTGGCTTTCTATGCTGGCGTGATGACAACAGTGGACAAGGGAAGAGCCACAATTGTCATCTGTCTGGAATTCTGTAAAGCCCTTGACATGGTCCCCCACATCATCCTTCTCTCTAAATTGGAGAGGTGTGGTTTTGATGGGTGGGCTCTTTGGTGGATGAGGAACTGGCTGGATGGTCACACCCAGAGACTAGTAGTCAATGGCACAATATCTGGATGGATACCAATAACAAGTGGTGTCCCTTGGGTCCATACCGGGACCAGTACTACTTAATATCTTCATCAACGATATAGTGGGATTGAGTTCACCCTCAGCAAGTTCACAGTTGACAACAAGCTGAGTGGTGCAGTTGACAAATCTGAGGAACAGAATGCCATGCAGAGGGACCTGGACAAGCTTGAGAAGTGGGCCCATGTGAACCTCATGAGGTTCAACAAGGCCAAGCACAAAGTCCTGCACCTGGGTCAGGGCAGCCCCTGGTATCAATACAGGCTGGGGGATAAACGGATTGAGAGCAGCCCTGCAGAGAAGGACTCAGGGGTGCTGGTGGATGAAAATCTGGACATGAGTTGGGAATGCGTGCTTGTATCCCAGAAAGCCAGCCATATCCTGGGCTGCATTCAAAGAAGCATGGCCAGCAAGTTGAGGGAGGTGATTCTGCCCCTTTGCTCTGGTGAGACCCCACCTCGTGTACTGCATCCAGCTCTGGAACCCTCAGTACAGGAAAGACATTGACCTGTTGGAGAGGGGCCAGAGGAGGCCATAAATTGATCAGAGGGCTGAAATACCTCTCATATAAGGACAGGCTGAGAGAGTTGGGGTTATTCTGGCTAGAGAAGGCTCCAGGGAGACCTTATTGTGGTCTTTCAATATTTGATGGGGGCTTATAACAAAGATGGGGACGGACTTTTAGTAGGTCCTGTAGCAATAGGACAAAGGATTATGATCTTAAACTAAAAGAGGATAGATTTGGACTACATATAAGGAAGAAATTTTTTACTATGAGGATGGTCAGACACTGGCAGTTGCCGCCCAGAGAGGGGGTAGATGTCCCATCCCTGGAAACATTCAAGGCCAGGCTGGAGAAGGCTCTGAGCAACCTGATCTGGTTGAAGATGTCCCTAGTCACTGCAGGGAGGTGGGACTAGATGACCTTTAAAGGTTTCTTCCAAACCAAACCACTCTATGATTCCATGAAGAACCCACAGTTACTTTATGTAACTGATTCCCACACCCTGCCCTCCAACACTCTTTTATTGACAAGGACATTTTTCAATTTTTTACCTGATTTCCTCTCAATTTTTCTTTTTCTCTCTAGTTTTTATTCACACAGATGGCATTCTCACACTAAAAGAGAGCAAATCAAAATGGTGGCAGCCAAGATCTCTTACAGTAATACTGAAGCATTTTTTCAACTCAATTGGCCATGTCAAACCAATGAAAAATTGTTGGCCTATGTGCCAGGGGCCTGTGTGCACCCCTCCCACGACTCCTGCTCTGGTCCAGACTTTCAGACTGGCTTCTGACCAAACTTTGGTCCTCCCCATCACTGTGGTCTTGCCAGGAAGTTGTGGGCTCTGGGCTGTCCCAAGTCATTGTACCCACTATGGCCCTGCTCCCTCACTGGGTGCTCTGGGACAGGGTCCTGCTTAGGGAGGGCATGGCCCTGCTGGCCCCATAGCTAACCTGGGCTCCCTGCTGGCCCCATAGCCACCCTGGGATCCCTGCCATGGGGCAGCTAGACCTCACAGATCCCTGATGGTCAGCTTCAGTCTGTCTGTAAGAACTTACTGCATTTTTGTGAACTAGAGAGCAGATAGCATCTTTGAAGACCTCATTGTATTTCAATGAATGTAGTAGTTTTCTGCTTTCTGGTGCTTTACCAGAAAAGTATGAGCAAAAATCAAACTCAATCATTCCAGTATCCCTAACATTTACTTTTCTATTCTTCTCACCTTGTTCGAAGACTACTGATTTTTATCTTTACGTATGATCCACCTCAAAGATCATAAGATCTTTATCAGACTTCTTATCACTTCTTACCTGTCTTCTTCTGTGAATCACACTTTCAACAACCCAGTTAAAATAAAAATGTTGAAAATATAATAATTCTGTTTGAAATTTGTCTCTTTTATATTGAATAAGGCAGGCATCTGGGAAAAAACCAGGAATTTGAAAAACTAAAAAATAATTCTAAAAACTAGGAATTCTCTCATAAAAAAGGGAAAACTTTGAGTAGTTAACTTCATGACTAGTAAACTATAACTTCCTTTTAGATTTTCTTTGCGTTTGTGCAAATATGTAACCAAATTTATCTCAGCATGAAATGAAAACTTAAAGCAAGTCTTTTATTTTTCCTTATTTCTTTCAGTCATTGGCTTGAATCTTCCCCAAGGGGTGACTTATTTTAAGTCTTCACACTAGTTTCTGATGGCTTGAACTCCTTGTGGTACTGCTAAGCAGTGAGATGAGTAGAGGCCAAGGTTAAACCAAAGGGGGTGGGCATTCACTTCAGAGGCATTCATGTCACTGCTGTGTTTCTGAAAACTTTCTGTTCATGTTTGGAAAGTTTCCTCCACATTAATTACAACAACTAGAAGCCCATTAGTTTAGTTTAGTTCAGTTTTTAATTAAGTCTTAGGTTTTTTAAAAGGAGTTCATTATTGCATTTATTATATAATATGTACCATGAATATTTTCATTCACCTTCTCATTTTTAATGCATCTACTCTCTGGTTTCATAATACCTATTGTCTTGATGTATTTGTGAAGAACCTTTGGACAGCTTTAATTTATGCTAATTTATTTTTTGCTCCTCTTCACATTTTTTTTTCCCATTCTTGAGCTGTCTATGAGATACCAGATTAATCTAAGATATTTGAGTAGCTATGATGATGCTATTCGCTGGTTCTGGGCACTGTAAGTAAGATTCACTTTCATTTAGAAATAATTCAGTAACATTGTTCTTGTGTTCTCCTCTAGGTGGGGCTTGCCAGAGTAAATGTGAAACACTAAGTCTTAATTTCCTTAAGGTCCCTGTCTAGCTAAATGAGTGAAGTAGGATCTTCCAGGTCATCATTAATCTTACTAATTAGCTAAGACAAATCAGATGACTAGAAGTTTAGAGGTGCCTCCTTTTCTCTACTGACTGTAGAAGGAGCCAACGAAAGTAAGTTAGAAGAAACTTGTCAGAGATGAGTTAAATAAAAATGACTTGGAAGAAATGGACTCTGTGTGGGTGTTTTATTTTATTTTTTGTTCTGTTTGGAATTAGGGAGGGATTATTTAAGTTAAGAATATTTAGTGAAGCACCAGAAAAGAGTACTTAGGCTTGTTGTAGAATCTCAGTTACTGGAGGATTTTATGAAAGGCCATACAAATATTTGTCCATAATAAATTGAGGGACAGAGAAAATAAAAGCCTCTTATAATTCAGATAAGATATACATAGAAAAGATGAGAAAAATGTGTGAGCATCAGGGACAGACTGCAGAGATTTCTGATATTCTTCCCTTTTAACATGAGACTAAAAAGACCGCAAAAATGGTGGTCGTCTCTTTGTGCATTGGATATTATGAAATAATTATTCTTATACTGGATATGAGGAACATGGCATCATTTTCTACATCCCTGAGTAAGTCTTTCTTCCTAATACATTTCCAATTAGAGTTCTTCAGGGAGCCAATATGTTGAACAAGTAAAAACACCTTACAAGTGGAGATAACATGAATCTTATAACTCACCATCCTACACTCTTCTGGAATGAGGAACATACTTAATTTTATCCCTTAGGAAACTAGGACATCCTGAAACCTGCTCCTATTATGATCTCAAAGCTGTGGGCTAGGTGGGGGTACGGAGGAAATTAATCAGGATTTAAACAAGTATCTGAAACAGGCAGGCTGACCTGGGGTGTTTGGCAGCCCTGACAGTGTGTCCAGTGACAAACTGGTATATACTCCACTTTCTGTCTAATCACTCAGCCAAAACACTTATAAAGAAGCTGAAAACCTAAGGAAAAGGAAGGAAACAGAGGGAGAGATAACTCATAAGAGTGTTATAAATTGGTTTCTGTTTGCCAGTTTAAGATCTGCACTTTGAGATTACAGAGAGAGAATGATCTTTCTCAGCCCTGGCTTAACAATGTTTGAAGTGGTAAGAGGGGAGCAGGAAAGGGATAGGGTGAAGTTTGTGAGATAATAAGTGCCGCAAGGACTTTGGGAAGAAAGGTCAGAAGAGAACTTTTTAATTGCGAATGTTCCTGTGAGTACCAGGAAAAGGGATAAAAGATATTACCCCCCCAGCCTTTCCAGATGAAGGTTTGAAGAGAGAGAAAAATATTTTCTTCACACTATTTCTTGGTTGTGTCTGTGAGTTTATAGGAACTTGTCACACATCCCAATATATAATGCCAAGATTCAGAGATATTTCTTTGTGCTTGTATAAAGTAGTTGTCTTCTGTAGAGAATAATCCAATTTTTCACTTGCAGAGCTACTTCACTAAAATTTGTTTCCCGCAGCCACCAGGTATCTCCTGAGGAATTATTTTAAGCAAACAATGACAACAGAAAAAATATCAAAAAAATAGAATCAGTAAAAGCAAACTCCACATGGTCCTCAAAATAGGTGTCCTTTTAGGTAATAAAAGAACACCAGTCTTGGATTCCTCTGACTCCAATTCCTTTCTAAGTTGCCTTTTGCTTTCATATGCTTTTTTTTTTCCTTCCCCTGTGATTGTTCCCTACGTGCAGCAGTTAAAGATATTTTTAGGTACAGACAGAGATTGCCTGTAGCACCAACTAAATGAGACTGTCACATAGGAAGGCTGTAAATGCAAACAAATAATAAAACAAAATCTAGGACTTTGGCTACCACCACCTGTTCCTAATATTCTTTCATGGCCCCTGGCAAAGAAAGAAACTGAAGATGAAACAATACTTTCAATTGCATAAGGGGGTTGTTTTGCCAGGGCAGTACAATGCAAAAGGTGTGTTGCAGGAATCATTGTGGGGGCGGGCATAGAAAAGGTGTAATGGCAATGCTGGGCACTGTGAAAGCTCACAGATAAAGCTTAGAGAAAGCAGCGCAGCACCCTCCAAAGAGAAATGCAAGCATTTGGCTTGTTTAAAACAGAACGACGCAGTTTGCAGATACACTGCTGGAAGGAAGAATGGGGCACTTCCAGGAGTATGGATGGGAACAGAATTACTTTACTCCTTCTGCTCCAGAGCGTGACCTCATCTGTGGGTACACGTCAGTCCTCTTGGATATGTTGTTTGCTTATGAGAAAAAGAAAGGACAGTGAAGAATCAAAACATTAAAAACAAAAAAAAAAGACCATATGTAAATTGTTATAATTGGTCAGGCCTTATAGGGCCCCCTTCTCCTACCAAATAGTAGCTGCTGTGCCCCACTGGTCACTATCAGTTCTCCAGGTTGTTTCATTAGCTCTGCCCTACTCATGTCATACGAGGTGCAGATGCTTTTCCACTGGCCATAGCTGTCTGGTCCGAAGTTTACATCCAAGTCTATCTTCTGAAAGGGAACACATTCATTTAGTGCTTGACCAGCTTGATATTGCTTTTGTCAGTCAAATTTCTTATCTAGGGGCACTTATGGTGGTTAACAAACCTTCACATAGCACTGTGATCAAACAGCACAAAATTGGATCTCCTTGGTCAGCAGTCCAATATAAGGAATAAAAACTACAATACTTTTCACACAAGTAAACAGTTCCTTATGCAGTAGACTATTCATTTCCGATTGGTTCCGATATTCCAACGTGAATTTTCTGATTAGCCAATTATGCTATTTGTATGCTGAGTATGTAGATAAGGAGCAGACATTAGTAACACTCTATTCAGTACACATTATGTATCTTTTAATGACACATGTGAACACTTCCCTCCATAAAGCATCATAGGAGTCTCATGTAGAGCTTTGCTAGTTCTCAGACAAACTACAAACTTGCTCACTAGATTGCTCTCCAACAATTTGAGAATCATCTTTTCAAACTACTTAGCCATCATATTTTTCAGACATTAGCACTTTGGTTTAGCACAGTTATGAAATGAAGGCAACAGGCAATTATTATTCACAGACTGCTCTTATCAGAAATGGCTGGATAAGAACTGCAGCAGTATCTGAAACATGTTTATATGCAATCTCGGCTATTCAGTCTCAACTTGCCCTAAGCTGAAATACCTGACACTGATACCAGAAATCTGTGTTGCCTCATTAAGCTTCTTACCCAGCAGAGTATAGAAAGAAGTATAGTTATGTCCAGAACTGCAAGGGTGGGCCTGAGCACTCCAGCCAGCTGTGGGCTACTGCAGATGAACAGCTGTCCAGCTCCAGATGTCTGTCTCCTGAGGGGCAGCACATGTCTGTGTTCAAACTCAAGTGGGCAACAGCTTGAACAAGGGTCTCTGGAACCTGCCTTCATTACAAAAGAGGCATACCTTGCCAGATGCCTTGCTGAGTGCTGCTGGGCTCCTGCACTGTGAAGGAAAAAAAAAATATATATATACTTGCCAAACCGATAAATTCATGGCACAAAAAGGAGCTGTCTCTCACAGTTGATTGAGCACCCCTTCAGAGAACAAACTCTCTCTTTTCTGACATGCTTTGATGAACAGTGAAATAGTTAACAGTCTTGACATTTATAGATTCTCAAGAACAAGTACACTTGCTAGACCATACTGCTTCATGGTGGACCAAGACAAGCTTTCAGGGTCAGATTCTGTTTACAAGCTGTCCTGGTTTTGGTTAAAACAAGATCAATTCTCTTTTAGTGAATCTTCCTTCCAACTAAGTTCTAAGTAACTGTATTTTTCTGAAGTTGGCTGAATGTTTTTCAGACACTGTTCACTCCAGAGCTGATGACAGTAAGAATGGTATGCAGAAGAGGCCCAGGTTTCTCCTTATTGCTGTGACAGCTGAGGTCACTTATAAATTTTTTATGTCCCATAAGTGAGAGGTGTGTACTTGCAGGGAGGAACAGACAGAACAGGTGACCAAAATTGACCAACTAGGTATTCCATCCCATATACGTCATACCCTGTATAAAAGTGGGAGATCACAAGGGTCTTGTTCTCTTCAACCACAGTTGCCATCTGAAGAAGACCCTGCTGGTTCTGTCTGTGATCCTAGGCCTAGTTCCAGGCCGTGCATCCCTGAATCCATTTCCAGTTTACTGCTGAGTCCAGCCCAGGTCTCCTGAATGACTTCCCTGTAGCCACTGGAATGAAGCCAGCTCTGCTGTGGGCCCCCGCTGCATTATGCTGGGAAATTGAGTATTGGATTTGTATATTTTGCATTATTATTTTTTATTAGTAGTAGTATAACTATTTTTAACTTTCCAACTTGTGTCTCTCTCTCTCTTTTCCTCCTATTCCCTTTCCTTAGTGGAGAGGGCAGGGGGTTAACAGAGAGCATCTGCCACAATTTATTGTCACCCTGCAGTAAATGGTGACACAAGCCTATAACGTCTTAGCATGGGAAGATTTTTACAAAATTAAAGAGAAAAGCAATGATCATTTTAAACGGCTCTAGCGGAAGCATTTTATACATGTAAATGTATCAACAGTGGTTTTCTGTTATATAAAGACAGGTAATGTGTTTTTTGGTTGGTTTGGTTTTTTGTTTTGGGAGGGGAGGTTATATCTTTCCTAGAGATTAATTCTCTTTGCTCATAACTCTTCTGTAATCACATGAAAATACGAGACATCAAGATTCAATGAGCTCATCTAAAAAGAAGATCAAATTCCCATGTTTCATGATCTTAAACATCTGCTGGGGCAAGAGCAAAACAAACAGCAATATGAAATAGAAATAATTGGTACTTAAATTGAAAGAGTGTGTATGTCTGAGTGAGCAAAAGAAAGACAGATATCTTTAATGAACCCACATCTGTTCATTCCTCACCCAACAGTTAACTCTGCCCCTAAGTCTCAGAATCAATATTGTTCTTTCTAGCGTGAACCCTCTAATTCTGTACCTCCTTTAACTCTGTTTCTCACGTAGTGTCTGGGCTTCTTTAACATCATTCCTAAGGCTGGGATTCTGGTCTGCATCTCAGTCCTCTACCCATTTTGCAGAGTCTCTATATATGAGCATTTATTAGGGGTCTGGCTAGTTAAAGATATCTCCTGTTGCTGTCAAACAGATAGATGATGGAGGAACGAGTGGCATAGTCCTGGTTTCTGCTTTGGTTTTTTTCTTCCGTTTTCCTGTCAATGGAAGAAGGGAAGGGAGCTCGTTTTACTCTTCATAATATCCCAGATTGGCTGGTCTTACCCAGAGGTGTCATTTAAAAAGAAATAAAAAATTTGTCAAACCAGAGAGAAAGAAGGTGGGTTCTTCAGATAACCATACAGGTATGCATAATCTACAGAAAGGAGGATCATGTCATAAGGATTGGGTCCTTTTGTCCATGGCTCATAAGAACTGAAAATCATCAGCACATTCCTTTGTAGGTTCAGGCAGTTATCCACTAACTTAAACTTCTATTTCAGAGCACTAATATCAGACCTTTTGTAAAAGACGTTAGTTTTCAAGCTTGGCCATTCAGCAAGCTATTGTAGGCTTGGTGATTTTTTTTAAATTATCTGGGATGAGACTTTAATCCCCTGTAACTGCATGGCTTGTGGCGATACTGACCATCAACCTGTGGAAAAAATGACATCTTGTCCTGGTTTTGTTAAAAACAAGTTTCTCTTTTAGTGAATTTCCCTGTCAGCTAAAGTCTTCTTACTAACTGCAGTTTTCCTGAAAGTTAGATACATGTTTTGGTAAACATATCAATGGTATTCGAGGTCATTGCTAATGATGCATCTCGCGAGATGTGCAAGCAGGAGGTGAACTGAAACTAACCAACTAAGTATTCCATCCCATTCACGTCATACTTCATATAAAAGTGGGAGATCACGAGGATCTCGTCCCTTTTTCCTTATGGCTGACATTGGGAGAGGACCCTGTGAGTTGTCCCTGCGAGTTGAGGCCTAGTGACAGACTGAATCCAGTTCCGGTTGGCTGCAGAGTCCAGTCCAGGACTTTGGGTGCCGGCCCTACATCTGCCGGAGCAGTTGCTGGGACTTTCAAGATTGGTTTTTGTATATTTTGTATTATTTTCTGCCAGTAGTCCCAGTGAGTGAGCCTCCTTTGCAGCTCTGCCTTAAAACCAGAGAAAGTTCTCTGAACACAAGGCTTGGGTTTTTTTCTTCTTTTTAAACATTCTGTGCTCAAGAAATGCACACTTTTTTCAGACACCTTGTTTTTGAGAACTTTGGGGTTTACACTGGTAATGTTCTACAGATCCCTTGCTGATTTGGCAGCTGGGAAGAAGAAAAAGGTGGGGATATGCCTGTCACAAGGGAAGGTAAACCAAGAGTAAACAACAGAAGAGATCTGATAAAAAAAGTAAGTGGATGCAAAGAATTAAGGGAGTATAAGAAGAAAAGGGAAATGGAGCAAAGGTAATACAAGAGTATGATGGTGCCTACTGCAAATAAATGTTTTTAAAAACAAGGAATCAATCAAATTTGGCGGCATAATTTGATTAGCACACATAACTGTGAAAACCTGATTTAATAACTTCATATTTCTCAACTGTTGGTAAACTAGCTAATATTCTAGTTATCTGATTTGAGATGTGTTGCAATACAAAATGGAAAGTTTTTATTTAAATGTAATCATATTGCAATAGAATGTACAAATAAACCTTTATATACTGTATACAACCTCTTCTAACTGATCATTTTTGTAAGCTCCCACTGAAATCTATGGAAGTTTAGACCACAAATAAAAAGCTCCGTGTCCTTTTTCAAGAAATATTCCCAGTGAAACAGCACTGCAGAAGTATGAAATGTATCACAATAGTTTTGGATGCTTCAAAACTATATTGCAAAACCTGACTATTAACTGTTGTGTCAGCACGGGCTAATGTGGAAAGCCTTTAGTTATAAACAAAACTATCCAGTAGGCATTCGGATTTATTTTGAATAGTCATGAGGATTTTCAGCTGAGCACTGAAAGTGAAATATGAACTGCATTTTGAGGCTTGTGTTTTGAAAGCACATTGTGTATTAATATTTAATTTCTAATATAACAGTTTTATAATCTATATTTATATGAAGCAGTAAGATGTTTAAAGTATAATAAAGAACTATGAAATATTTGCAATATAGGCAGTTTTTACACATGAAATTGCAAGTACACTTAAGGGATCACAATGCACATAGATTTTCAGGCCTTCAAAGATGGACAGGGTTTTGTTTATAAGGGATATATAAATATACGGGGATCATTGCCTGAGTAAGTTCATACATTTCTGAGCTTATATTTGACCACAACAATTTGCACAGAAAAGTACAGGAATTAGTACGGTTTCTATTATTGTTGAAAAAAGACAATAAACAGACTAAAGGGTGAGCAAATGGGTAACTAATATTGTTTCTGAGTTTAGTTTAATTATTGTGCCACAGAATCTTTCAATTGCCTTAGAAAGAATTTTTCCCTTGCCTTCAATATTCCTTGTTTTTAGTATTATGAAATACAGAGTATAACAATTACAGAAGCTAAGTTATATATCCAATGCCATTTATTACATAAATATTTGTTTGACTTTGTTGTCACTAATGGTAATTTCCTTAACTGAGTTAACTCGATGATATCAAAGCATTTAAAGGATCAAGGGTGAATCTGAGTTATGTGGAAAATAATTTTTTGGCTGAATATATTTCCTTAAGACTCCTACAGACTTTTTGCCTCCAAATAAGATTTTCAAATAAAAAAGTCATGCATTTTCTGCAACCAAATTACTACAGTTTCCATAATTTTGTGCAAGATATGTGTTTCAACCATTCAAAAAATTACTACAACTTTTTAAAATTGAAAAATTCTTATAAACTTTAATCCTGAATTGTGCAATACTCATAGTTCTTGAGCTGTCCTTTGGATGCTCTCCCAACAGTAACAAATTTACCAAAGCTTTGAGGTACAGTACAAAATGACGTATCTGTAAATTTTTTTACGATCTGAAGTAGCTGACCTGTGAGTTCAGATTTGTATTCTCTATGACACCTGTATTTAAGTGTCTGCAGGTGGATATTGCCTTACTTTATTTTTTTTTAATCTGAATGATGCCTGTATATTGAAATCAACATGTTTGATGGGAAAGGATAGGTTTAGATAATTTTTTTCAGTTTAAAAAAAATATCAGAGGAAATCTTTAGATATATTACAAGTAGTAGAGGGAGCCGACGATCTTCTGAGCTCTTTTCTAGCTCTGTAAGATCTAGAAAAGCTGTAATTTTTTTGCAACAGTGGCAGCCTAAGAAAATGTCATGATAGACTAAAGTGACTGAACAATGACTGACATGTGAGAAGATTCCAGGTCTACCTAAGATCTGATCTTCTGCCCATAGATAATGTAAGAGGGTGGGTGATGAAATTTTATTTTTTCTCCTGCATCTGCACTGGAGGGGAGGAGATGAGATCTTGATAGAGCAGCTCTGGATGTACTAATGTCCTTGGACACAAACTAAATTTTAAGAGCATCTGGGTAATCTGCATCATCTTGGAGTATTTTCCTCCAAATTTCAGTGAGGGGAAGGTAAATAGGGAAGGAAGAGTGATTGGTTTGCCTTCCAGCATCAAGAAACACTTGACCTTAGTAACCTCATTTGGTATCAGAGTGATCTGATCAGGAAACCTCTCCAAGTGAGGAAGAATCTTTCCACTAACCACCAATCTACAGGCCACACTGACATCACACAGCAGTGAACATCTGCTCTGGTTGAACACAAAGAAAAGGACACTGGCTGACTTTCTTTCTTCTCAGCTAGAGTTTGGGCACTGTTATCTTGCTCAGCTGCAGGGAAGAGCTTGCCCCCCTGGACGATCATCATGAATCTCAAAAATTAGGTAGGCTGAGGCTGGAGTACACAGCAAGGGTCAGACTATTGCTCTGGAAGCCAGAAAAATAGACTGCCTGTTGATAGGAAGTAGTTAACACTACGTTTTTTTAACAAATAATCTTTTCACAAGCTGCAGTATTCTCTTTGTGTTTCTATGCTATCTCATTTTACATCTACAAAGCATTCCTTGAAAATCAGTTCTTCTATAAAAGCATTTGAAATTGCAATGTATCATTTTATGTTGGTAGGGTAGGGTTTTCTGGGTTTATAGTTGGCTTTTCTGGCAGGGATTTTATAAATGATTCAGAGATTATAAAGCAACATAGAGATAAAGACCAGCTTTGAAAGATAAGATATACTGCTCACTATGATTTGTATGAACTAATCTCTAATGCCTCTTTGGGAAAAAAAAACATCAACTGAAGCTTATAGTCCATTTCATACATTAGCAATGACTACTTATTAATCTTATAACCTTTTCTAATTAACAGGGTAAATTTGAAAGTGAATACAAATTGAATGTATCCAGGGGTAAATTATATTCAGCTATAAAATGTACCCTTACATTTTCTGAAATATCTATGAAGTGGTGTGTCACAGAAATAATTTGGTTTATTTCTTTTTTTGTTTGCTTATAGTCAACAAAAAAAGAAGTGCCAGCAGCTGGCACTTTGCAAGTAACACATCTGTGCAAATCATATATTATTATAGGCACGGCTAGTAAAATTACATTGTTCTTGTTGCTACCGTTGCCATTGCAGCTGTTGCTATTTACTACATGCTACAGTTCTTTCTTCTAAACGCATGACCAATGAAAAGTAGAAGAGAAATCTGAAGGCCAAATTTAGAAAAAAAATCTAAAAGCCATAAAGTGCAATATACAGATTTATCCCTGGGATCAATGATGCTTATGAAAAAGATATAAGTATAAATTGACACTGTATAGAAATTCAGCTGTGTGTGTTTGAATGAACAGTTTGTTCCATAAAATTCAGCATGGACAAAAGGCAGTGCAAGCAGGAACCATTACGATAAACAGAGGTACTAACACCTAGATAGATCAGGACATCATGGCAAGATACAGAAAAATAGCTATGGTTGCTTCCTAGAAGGAGTCAAACTCTTAAAGTTACATGAACAAGAAGCAAAAAATAGACAGAGATTGGATCTAGTGGTAAACAGAATTTTACAATTTTGGTATCTCACGAAAGGGAAAGAATTTATGTGCAGTCCTTTAGAGGCATCTGACTCTCATTCCACTACCTGTACAGGGAATACAGAAGCTGCATTAAACGACCCAGCTTGAATTGTTCTTCCTTATCCAGGAACCTAACAGCGGTCCTAGAGTAGAGGTGATGCACTACTTCAGCTGGCACCTATTTAGGCAAACTGAAATCTGGAATAGAAGTATACATCTTTTTCATTGGGGAGAAAATAACTCAAATAGCAGGGCACACCTGCAGAACTGAAATTAATATTATACTGGGGAAAATTACTTAGAGAAAATGATGAACAGGAAACATAAGAATAAAAACAGAACTGGTTTTCATTTATACTTGCCATAACAAAAACTTTAAAATAACCAGTTAAGGCAATTGTATCAGTTACAGTGATACACCAAACAAGATAGGTAGCAAGAGGTATAAATCTGAGAATAATAATTGTGAGTCTTTAAATGTACATTTATGCATGTAAGTATGTATCTGTATAGGCAGAGAGGAGTCAGGTTCATCTCAGTGGTGCTCAGTGACAAGGCCAGAGGCGATGGCCACAAACTGAAACACAAGAAGCTCTGTCTGAGCATCAGGAAACACTTTTTTTCCTGTGAGGGTGATTAGCACTGGCACAGGTTGCCCAGGGAGGTTGTGGAGTCTCCTTCCTTGGAGATATTCAAAAGCCGTCTGGACGTGGTCCTGAAAAAACGGCTCTAGGTGGCCCTGCTTGAGCAGAGGGTTGAATTGGATGACCTCTGGAGGTCCCTTGCCACCTCAACCATTCTGTGATTCTGTGATAGCATCATTAAATCATATATGATCAAACTAAAAATCTATGACTTAATGAAGTTTTCTGTTTAATTAAGATAAGCAACTTCCATAGTAATGCCGTAAAGAAAAATTATGACTCTTTTTGTAATTGAGTAAGTGTATGCCAGAGACATTTTATAGGTGTCAATCTGTGTGGCTGAATGTACATATTAAATATGTTGAGTCTCTTTGACCCACATCCCCAAAGGCATTTAGATGCTAATATTCCATGGACTGAAAATGATGAAATTATTATTAAATTGAAATTAACTGACATTTCAGCATTTAAATCTCTTAGAATTATTTAGTCCTCTCTCTTCAAAAGGGTAACATGTCAAACAGGAAAAGTCCGTAAGATTGTAGTTGCCTTGGTACAGCTCTTGTTTCTTACGCTGTAGACTGACTTTGTGTTCTGTAAAATTTCCAAAATTAAAACAGATTTTTAAATGGAATTTTCTCTCCTTATTACCCCTCCTCCCTCTCCCCCCCACCAAAAAAAAGCATACAAATATTGCCAAAAGAATAACTCAAAATTAAAGCAATACAATCAATGTACAGACAGTTTTATATTAATATTTTCCTTCAAATAAGGCAACTTCCTTATAACTGTCTTTGAATGATGTAGCGATAAAAAAACAGCTGCTATACTAGAAAAAAATATTAGATAAGCACATAAAACAAGAAAGACCAGTGAAAACTGAGAACTAAAAATGTGGTACTACAAACTCTTTCTAGAATTTTTACCCTATCTGGCTCCAAAAGGCCACAGGATTCTGGGACACTACTTCTATCTTGTGAAGATTATATTGTATGTGCTATTGTATTACCATGATTAGATAAGCTTATCCATGCTGACTAACATTAATATCTATTTAACAATTCATAAGAAAGATCCAATCTGTGTTTTTAAATTAATTTCCATGAATTTGCAGCCGATATTCTTTCATCAGGAACATTCTTTGAGGTTTTTATTTAAGTTAACATACTGCATTTTACCACCTAGTTTGGGAATATTGGATATATCTGACATAATTAAAGGAAGATTCTCACATTGATGTTATCTGAGTTATGTACATCTAATAAAGGATTAGATATTAATTTGCCATCTGAGACAAGCAAGGAGACAGAGCTATGGAAAAGCTGAAAGCTGTCAGACATCTCAAAATCTAAGTTTTGTAATTTCCAATCCAAGTACACAGTCAAAAATCATATTCATTGCAGATGGGTGCTCTCTTGACTGAAAAAAACAGCAGCAACAAACACACACCCACCCACCCCCGAAAACCTACATTTTTCATACAGAATAGAATATCTGCTCAAGATAAATAAAAATATTATATTTTGAGCAATACTAAACCCAGGTTTTTGTTATTTACTTTTTTAAAATAATAGAGTGATAGACAAACATGGAGGCACCACGGCATTAATGCAACCATTCCTCATAGCAGTTACTCACTGCTGATGTCAGACCATCTCATTCCCAGCTAGAACTATGGCAGGCAACACCACATCAACACCACATTGCATCAATTCATTTTCTTTTTTAAAAAAACAAACAAACAAACAAAAACAAAACAAAAAACCAAACATTCAAGCAAGTCTTCACTATTAGAAAGATCTGTGTTCTCATTTGGAGATTCTTGTAAAAAAGCAACTGATTTTGTGCAGAGAAGGAAAGGTGGCAATGCAGAAATGCAACATCTCTGCATAGACCTCTGGTTAGCTTCAGCTCCAGAGGCAGCAGGATCTAGTAGGCTGTGATCCCTGAGAGTTTGTTTGCTTTTTGTTTGCCTGCTGACTGGCATAGCATTTCAGCAGTGTGTATGTGGGTAAATACAGTTATTCTCTGAGTATAATGAAACTCTAGCTCATTTAGACTCATCTTACATTTAATGGGGGTTTTTTATCCACTGGAAATTTGAGTTGCAACATCACAGGCATCTCCTACTGTTCAGCAAACAGATGACACAGGTGTTTAAATAGGACAAAAGTATTGGAAACAGTAGCAATATCCAAGCATTCTGTTTCAGCATCCTCTCCCATCTGTACTCTGCCATCCATTTCTAGGCTACCATTCAAGAGTCTGATTTTTTTAAACTCTTTTCATTTTGCTCTGATCTTATATGCAAACTAGCACCTTGTGCACACAAATTCCTAGTAGTTGTTGTGTAATCAGTTGTTTAGTTTCGGCACTTCCAGTGACAAACCACGCAACTGAAAGAAAAAGCTCCACACCTCCATTTATTTGAAACAAGGTGTCTTAATACTTTGTTTACATTAAATCCTCTTTTCTCGCTGCTTCCTCACTTTGTCATACAAGTACATCATTCCCACTGAGATCAAACTTACAATAAAATCTTCATTCAATGGTTAATGGCCTCTCCTCAGACAGCTGGAAAATTATTTTTCTTTGTCTGGCATCTTTTATCAAAAAATCCAGTTTCCTTCCATCTCAAGCTTGCTACCAGTGCAATTATGACTGTTACAACATAGTCGTCACAGTGTAATGGGCTGAGTGCATCCCACTGAAATAAGAAACAATTAGTAATTAAAGTTCTCATTCTCACACAACCCCTAGCTGCTGCATAGGGTTCGTGACCCACCACAGGCCTGGGATTGCTTCCCTTACTGTCTGAATTAATTTTATTCCTTTGGGAAGAAGTTACAGCTAGCATTTTGAACTCATGTTTCAGGAAGCATTTTGCTGCCTTCCTCAACAAGTTCTCTTTCACTGTTCCCTCTTGCTTATATTTAAGCCATTTCGTGCTTTCCTTGTCCACATTTTCAAGTTCCTTTCTTACTTTTGTTGACTTGGCTGATCTTCTTTCAAACATAGGATCGAAGTTTTATAAAGCACCACAAATACCTCTTAGAATATATACCAGATCTGCTTGGTATAACATGGCACTTCCCAGTCATCAGTTCTTGGGGTGTCATTACAGAGAATAATGCAATTTGGCTACCTTCTGCCAGACTGCTTCTTGTGACAGTAAAACTCCAAACTCCAGTACTTTAAGACCCTGCCAGTAAGAAATATTTTGGTCTCTCTCCTGTCTGTAGATGATACACAAGCAATGAAAGATCTTTTGCAAAGTATTCCTCCTCCACACATGAGGTGGCAGACAGGCACAGGTGTGGGAACTGGTCAGAGACATCAGCTGATACCTTTTACAAGCTGTTGGTAGGACAAAACAGAAAAATCCCATTGCCTTGAAAGCTGCCTTCTCCTTCCCTTCCATCCCTCTCATTTCACTGCTCAGTCATGTGGGGTCTCACTTGAAACACATGAAGGGTAACACAGATAAAGCCAGACACTTAAGAAGAGGAAGGGGCTAGAGATCCCTGGAGCCGCCTGCTCCAGTATTGGGGTCACAGGAGGACAGCAAAGTTCCCCCAGAAATACAGCTCTGTTGGGGAATATGTCTGAGGGTGATCTTCTCCTCACAGAGGGGGAACCAAACCAGCGAATGAACAAACAAAAAAAAAACAAACTGAAGAAGGAGAGGCAGGGGAAGTAGGTGATGGCTGAAAGGACTAGAAGCCACAAAATTGACTTTCAGGCTGTAGAAATGGCCACACCTCAAGTTCCTAGTTACATACATGACAGAACTGGCAAATCCAGTTGACCCAGATAGAACAGGGACAGCTTATTATTATTATTATTATTATTATTTAAAAACAAACAAACAAAGCATACTTCAAACCCTAAACCTACAACTTTACCTTGTTTATTTGTTTTTTAAGTCTTTATGGCTGGGTTGAGAAAGGATCTGTCTTTTTGGAGAAAGCCTGGCATTGGGGTTGGCAGTTCCAGATGTCCTACTACTGCATTTATAAGGGGATCCTGTGCATCAGGTCTGAATTAATGGAAAAAATACAAGTGGTAATGTTGTGATAGCTTGATTGATGGCAAACAAGCTTGTGGTGAGGAGGCAGGAGAATCAGAGCTCTTGCAACGCAACACAGAAGATTAATGCTAAGTATATCGGTATTGATGTAGGCAGCAGCTTACACATAATAAGCTGTTTTAAACAGTATCAACATCTAAAAAAAAAAAGAAAATTAGAATGAAATGGATGCAAGGAACTCACGCAGACTGATAAACAATTGAATTTCAGAAGTTTTTTACAAGATCAGATGTATTATAGTAATGCAGAATATTTACAGTTCAATTAGGAACTTCATCGGTATGGTTTCAGTATTATAGCCAAAAGACTTGCATTCCAACTCCAGGAAAAAACATCATAAAACCAAGAAAAACAACTCTCACAGTCCTTTCTTTCTCTTTATTAGGAATCAGTACTATATCTGATGAACTTCTCTGGGATGAAGAATACAGTTTCTTGTTATCTTGTACCTTTTATGTGAGACGCCGTTGTGCACCCTATAAGTTCAAAGATATGGATGTGGCAAACATACTACATATGATAGAGACTAATTTCTTAGCTAGAAGGTTTTGCTCTGCTTCTGTAATCTTGTTTAAGTATCTGTTATCTAACACTGAGCTGAATGGACCTATCTATTCTGGCAGTAACAAAGTGCCCTACTGAAATGTTGACTGAAATGATAACACGGCTTGAACATTGAAATAATGTATACTTCAAAGACTTTAAAAAAGAAAAAGTGGGATCCACAATATGATTCTAAACGTGAGAGGCACTGGGCAGGGAATACTCACAGAGCAGTAAAAAATATCACAAAAAAACCCCGTCATCCTTTAGTTGAGACAAAACTTTGTGTTCTTTGGAGAAGAAAAATCTAAACTGGCTGAGAAACGTATTTTTAAACAATGTTGCATCACAACAAAATGTTATATCTAGTAGCAAAGCATGTGGTGTCTAACTCTCAGAGGTAAGTCACAGATAGCTGGGAGTACTTAGTATTTGAAAAATGGTCCTCTTCTTCTTATATATGGGTTGATATATGGGCTTATATCCCTGATTGTAGGCACCAGACGTACATCCTTCCTTTTAACTTGCAATAATGCTTTCAGGGCATACACAAGAGCAATGCCTTGCAGAAAATAGAGGAATGACAACATTGACTTACCAGCAAAATTGCTCTTATATTTTCCACTAATATAATATAGCATTTTTTGTCAAAAAAAAAAAAAAATCATTATAAAATGTTCATGTTTGTTTCAAAAAAAAAAAAAAAAGGAAAGAGAAGAGAAGGAAAAAAGTCCACATTTGCGTAATCTGAAATAAATTGCTCAACAAAAAAGAGGGAGGAGAAGGCAAAAGGAAGAAAAAGGCAAAGGAATAGCTCAAGAAAGAAAAATAATTTTGTCAAAATATTTCATTTAAGATTATAAAAGAATCTGAACAGATTTATTTCATCCTATTTTCCTCTATAATTACACAACCAAATGTTTCACAATAAAAACAAAATTCACCAAGTCAACATGACCTACTAGTACCGTATTAATATCTTGCCCACCTTTAGATGAATATTCTGCTTTACTACAGACAGTTCTTTGAAAATATTGTGATTGCTGTGAAATGTTTGCCACCATGACTACATATCTCACAGTTTGAATCCAAACTAGTGTGGTAAACATTTGAAAAATAATTTAAAATGTATATTCTATAACTAGCAATCATGACTTTACAAGTACAACACGACATTGCAAAGCTTTCAATCACCTCCTGCAGCTCCAGCCTTTCACAGAAAACTGTTTTTCTGCTACACTTTAAATTCCTTTTTTTCTATGGAGAAAATCAGATTGCATTAAAAATCCATTTATGTTCCTAGATTCCTAACACATAAAAAGTATTTTTATTTTAAGTTGTATTTTGTTTACGATATTTCAAAGAGCACTTCGTTACATGTAACAGTGGTATCCACTTTACCATTATTATATCTCACAGAAAGATAGGCACATTATTTTCTTAGGGGATCATAATTATTGATGAAGACTTATTAGAATCATTTTTACCCATTGATACTGTGGGTAAAATGGAGAACATATTGTCAATGTCACCTCTTCTGGTACTTTCCAGGAAGCACTTTAACAGCAATTGTGGAAAATGAGATCATAAAGGTTAACAGGGTAGAGATCATACCAATCATTTTAATGGAGTTTTAGAGATTCAAGTTATATCCTTTTCCTTTTATTTTTATTTTTTTTCCAAAGGATGTTCTCAAGGTTTATAAAGGAAACTTAATGATGTGCATGCTTGTGCATGAAGAGAGTTTGTGCATCAGTATTCCACAACTGAAAGCACAACTGAGGAGACCTTTTTGCAGTAAGTTAGTTCTTGGTGTGCCTTTAGAGTAAAATAGTTACATTATTTCATCTGGGAGCCATGGCAACTGGAGGTGCAAGATCAAGTGCAGACTGAGTTCAAAGTATCAGGTTGTCAAGCAACATTTTAAATGAACACAGATCTGGCATGGATCTCCAGATACATCTATGCAAGTTAAACTGAGGCTTTCTAACTGTCAGTATTATTTAATCTTGCTGATAGAAGGACAATGTAGTTGAACAGGCAGCATCCCACAATGACTTCAGTACCTGCTTTCAAAGGGTCTCCTAATAATAAATTAGTTTAAATAAATTCAACAATCCTTATTGTATGGAAAGCTTTAAAGCCCTTCCTCCAAAATTTTTACTGTTTAGTGTTCATCATACACCCTTGAACGATAAAAAGCCTATGTAGCCAGGGAAACCATGTAGTCCAATTCTATTTATAAAAAGTGGAATTCGAAGGACTGATGGAAGTGTTCACTTTACTTTTTAGGGCTAAGATACTACTTTGCTTTCTGGTTTGGTGAAAAGAATATCTTTGTTTCTACTATGGCTTTGTATTTCTGGTTTGTTCTGGTGCTTTGATCATACCTTCAAGTCTTTCTCCTCCTCATCTTCAACACTTTAGCTGGTACGCCTTCTCCTCACACAACTTGTGCGCTACCTCTCTAGCAATGGCTATCCAACCCCCTTGCCTGCACATATGCCCTTTGCTACATCCACCTGAGCTTTCTTACTTTCCTTCTCTTAGGTTTGGGAGTTATTTGTAGAGTAATGTCAGTGTAGTGAAAGATTTTAAATCAATCAATATCATTACACAGTTGTCAGTTTACCATTACTTCACCTGATTTAAGCATAGTTAAAAAAAAATAAAGGACAGGAGGAGAGGAGAGGAGAGGAGAGGAGAGGAGAGGAGAGGAGAGGACAGGACAGGACAGGACAGGACAGGACAGGACAGGAGAGGAGAGGACAGGAGAGGGGAAAGCTTACATGAAATGAAAATTATTTAAGGGTGTTTTATTAGAACTGTCCACCAGTTAAGGGAGTTTAGCTGCAGATTCACTTAATTCCATGGGTTTACCTTTCAAAGCATGATTAAATCTTACTCCTGGACCTCATTCCCCTGCTCCCCTGAATTTCCACCCTGAATATCTCTTGTTAATCACTTCTTAAATTTGGTATCAGTGTTCATCTCTTCTTTAGAAAATGCTGCTTCTTGTTGATGACGAAAATGAGCAAAATCACAGTGGCATAAAGAGGACAAAAACTTGATGGATATTTTTTAAATGAAAAAACTTTTCTGTCACACCATTCTCACCCCCTCCCACACTTTCCTTTGAAGGCTGAGAATCCTTTCATATACTGCACTCAGGAAGCATTTCTGGCCAATCAAAGTGACAGTGACAAAAAAGCTCTTTACTTCAAGATACATCAATCATCTGCATTGTTCATGGCTGAGTAAGAATCTGAACATGGAAGATATGAATTTGAAAACTGCTTCTGGATTACTGTCAGCCCATAGTAGAACTTTAGGATTCTGGTATATTGGTATACCACAGGTATTACTGATCACAGTAGTATCTGGAATTAGATATTGCATTATGGCCCCAAATAAAAAATAATTCTTGGGGGTTTTGGTACACTTAGCCAAACTGCTTTATTTTGTGTGAATTAACAGTCAAACAGAAAGAGAAATACTCAGAAATCCTATAGGTCATGTGGTGTGTAGTGAACTGACAAAGTGCTTTCTGCAAGCATCATGACCACTTTTCAAATGATGGTATCTTCATGCCACATGAGGTACTCAGTATGAGCAATGGAATGTGTCTGTGAATTGGTCAACTATGAATCATTTACATCTTAATAATCCTTTTTCGTATTTTAACACAGAATCTGAATAAATTATCTGTTTGCTATATTTTAGGCTTTCGAAAATCAGGATTTATGAACAGATGATGGTTGTCATATACTGTAAACTGATATCACAGGACAAAAATAGAAAAAATATAGATAGACATTTCTGTGAAAGTGAAATTAATGTTTCTGCTGAAATCAGGTTACTGACTTCTAAACTATTTGACACACATTTATTCCAATTAATTTCAATTACACAAAAATATTGTAAATGAATATTGAAACATGGATAAAGGAACTGTACTCATCTGTGATCACTGGGCATGATTTTCATCTTAGGTGATTAGTGGAACTTGTAGACAGTCCAGTAAAAATTGCAAATTATTTCCCCTAAACAATCAGTTACATTGGGTAGGCTTCATAATATGACAATCCTTAAACAGATTAATATGCTTTGGATTTTCTAATGGATGTTGACAAGTACATCTTACTTTTGTTAAGACAGTTGATAATGCAAAAGAATGGACAGTCTTCTGCTTTAACTCTGAGCTCTTTCTTTTTCACTATTTTGTGTTCCAAAATGATTCATATATTAAAACCTTTAGAAATATCTCCTTCTCTTCTTGTTTTCTGGAGGATCCCTTGCTAATTTCTGCATTGTGTTCTTCTGTGAATTAGGAACCTCTAGAAACAGAAACAATTAACCTGGATCACAGGCCTTTTAGACAGTTATGTCTCCTTTCTGTCAGAGGAAATCTGCACCATATTGTTTCTTGAATGTATTGTACCTTGCTACATTATGTGTTCTCTATAGTAAAGACAGCAGCAATAATTCATAAACGTGTGGGGAGATGAATGGTTATAGTATTCATGCAAAAAGAAAAGTGTGTGCCATAAGTCTGAGTCAGATATTTTGCTAACATCAAATTACTTCAGTTTTGGATATGGCTGTACTTCAGAATTCAGTGTAGCTAATGTAGATAGAACGAGCTTTTTTACTGAGCTTACCCAGCTGCTGGTTTGCAGTTTAACCTTGTCAGCACAGAACTGACAGCGGAATTTATGGTCCTTTTTGAAGCTACGTTTTAAGAGCCTTTATCACTAGTAGTAGTAGTCAAAGTAATTATTAGTCTTAGTATTTAATTTGGCATTATATTTGGTATTATGTTTGACATGTTATTTGACAGCACTTAGGATCATGTTGTTACATTGTAATGGAAGAAAGTAAAGGACAGAGTTGAAGTGAGGAGAGAAGTGGGAATGCAGTGATTCATACCAAAACAAACTTACATGTCCCTAATCATAGATGTGTTTTAAACAAAATTTAAAAAGTGTTTATATTACATTTTGAGTCCATCATCAGAGCATTAGTCCAACAAATCCGAGTTGGTTCCTGTTAATGTCTTTCACTCAGAAAAAATAGAAACAAATTAAAACAAGAGACTTGTTTAAATATAAAACACTTTTAACATAGGTGAAGAATAATTGCTTCATCCCTACAGCCAGTCATTACGTTTCTTAAATCACCATGTTTTATCTGCCCCCAAAATTATTTTGTCTGTCTAACTATTTGGCCTATTATAACATTGACCAAAATAGTCTGATGAAATCACACTTAAATCTTTATTTCATTTTATTCAGGGAATAAGAAAAGACTTACCATAAACACTGTTGATGATGCTGGAGGATATCCTCTGTCCCAGATCTCCAACAGCTTCAAACCCACTACTTCTGCATTGCTTCTTCCTTTAAAATTAGCCTTGAAAACTTCTGTTTCAGAACATCTGGAGGGTGAACCTATGTGTTTATTTTCATTGATTACAATTAACACAAATACGACCTTCCTCTAGAAACCTCCAAAGGCATCTACATTTCCGCACTTAATATATGTATGAAAAATAGGCATTTAGAGGGACTTCCTCCACTGTGCACTCAATAATAGTGCTTCATAGGTGTCTAAATTTCCCATCCAAGTATAAGATTATAGGATAAGTGAGACATACATGTTTCCCTACTCATTTCAGTGAGAAATGTTTCTCTTTAATGTACTACCACAGCAACAACTGTGAACGTGCTTTCTTATTCTGGTCCAGATTTTTTAATTTCGTATTTTTCTCTCTGTTCTGCTTATGAAGGTCAGCAGAGCTGATGTGTATTTTTTTTTCTTATCTTTCTCTGGTTACTGTTCTAATTCATATACTTCATGCTTGCATCCAGGTTTTCTGTCTTTCAGTTTATTTCCTGCCCTGCCAACAGCATTTTATTTCTATGGAGACATAAGGCAATGTGATGGTAGTTAATGCTGGGCTTAGCTCATTTTGAACTTTGTGTGAAAAATGCTTCTTTCATCTCTCATTTAAATATATTTTTTTGTCCTCTATTTTTAAAAGTGGAATCTAACAGATTCAGTGTTGCTTCTAGTGACCCATGTGAAAAGCTACATTTTATAACTGGATGGTAGTTGACTCTCAGTAGCTTTGGATTTATCCCCTCTAAAAGCTTTTCTTTGTTCTGTTAGTTTTTTATTATCTTTTTAGAGAGTACATTCTATGTCATGATCTTTATGGTAAACAGTATCCTAGTAACAGAAAAAAATATTAGCTTGCATTGTATTTCCAACAAAGAGCAAGGCTGGAAGCAAGCTTACTAACATCTGATGGACACAGCTTAAAATTACAGAATGGGAAAGTTTGGAAACACCTGGAATTTAAAATACATACAAGATTTTTGGTTGATAGTAGATTAAAGATGTTGACCGTAAGAATAAAGCATTATACATGACTCAGTCTGTGCATCTTCTATTGGTGAAAGGTCTCACTCAGCAAAGTTCCTGAACATAGTGGGATAATGAAGACAGCTAAATTGCAAGCCTGTGTTCAAATGCCTTGCTGAACTAGGATCTTTCTGCTTGTATTCTTACTAGATATGTGGTCATGTGATAATACAGAATATTAAGAAATAAAATCCATTAAGGTGCTGCAACTATTTTTATACCCAATATAATGCAGGGTAAACATTTTTAACTTAAGAAACAAACTCTAAAAAATGCTTAGCAGATGGAGCCCTAAAATAACTTTTCATGCATAATTCAGAGCAGTTAATTTGTTTGCTTGACTAAGAAGTATTTCTGAAGATACAAGAAGATGGAAAGTGTATGATAGGTACATAAGAAGGTAAACTTTTTAACATAGCAGGTAAACATTTGCAATAGTAGTGACTGACAGCTGTATATTAAATGTCATGACTTTTTTCCAGACGTTAAGCAGTATTCTTTGACTTGAGTTCTTTCAACACAATCACAATTGATGTTAACAGAAAATGTAAATTGGAAAAGATCTTAATTTACTGTTGGCAAAACCCTATTCTAATTGAAATATCTCACCCTAGTAAAATAATTACAATGTTGGCCTACAAAATGATTAATATGACCTTAAAAACAAATTGCTTGACCTGTATAATGATCACACTTCTTTTAAATACTTTCAGTAGGATATTTCTTCACTGATTTGCAGAGCATGGTAGAGACAAAAAGAACTGAAGGTCAAAGGCAAAAAAACCCCAGGCAAACAAACAAGCAAACAAAGAAGCTTAGCCTTTAAAAATGTGCTTTAAGTGAAACTTAGCCATTTAATTGAAAAAATTTGATTGCAAAAATCTCCATTTGAGTACCATTGAAAGGATTCAAATTTCATAGATTCCTCACTTACAAAAAAAAAAAAAAAATCCAGGAGACAGAAGTGGGATTCAACTCTCTCAACACGGATGACTTGAGATTTATGCTGTTTATACTGGTTATACTATGCCTTTTTTTTTTTAATCTATGACAAAGCAAAAAAATAACACTCATAGGCATGACTGATATAATCTTCACATAGCAATACAAGCTAGGCTAGACACATCATCTTTTTCACTCCCCTGAAATGAAGATGAGCTCAGCTCTAGATATCTTCATTGTAGGTGTATGAACTTAAATAAGATAAATCTCAGACCTACAACTACACTTCTACCTATAATGATTTATTTGTAAATCCTTCTGGAGCCAGGGAATACATCTTCCCTACAACATCTAAGGACTCTGATTCTACTTTCAGAGGACTCCTGGCAATGCAAGAATGGGGTTCTTCCTGCACAAACACAGTTTTCTTTCAAACCATGGGATCAAAGAAGACAGATAATTCTTTCAAGCCTTCCCTCCTCAACATTTTTCTAGATGGCACATGCAGTTAAAACAAAGCAACCTGACGCAACTGGCTGGATGTGAGAGGAGGGTGGGTGAGGAGAAGCACAATACAGTTTCTGCCCTTCGTCTATGAGCTTTGCCGCTCTGAAGGGAAGACTCCCAGACTTACCGTGTCAGGGAGCGAGTAATGCAGACAGAAAGTGACTTTGTAGCTGCAAGGTATGTACCTCTCTGCTCCAGAGGCAATCTGTGTACCTCATGTGATGGAAAATATTTAATCAGTCTTGAAATTTCATAGCAAAGCTGTCATCACAAGCCAGGTGAGTGTCCTTACCGCTAGGGAATATTACCCTCTTCCTGATTCCCTGGATTTAAAATTGTTTACAACTCAGTGGCATAGTTTCAACCTCAAGGTGAAGAGTGACTGTTTTCACTCCCAGACTGTACACTTTCCTAGATCTTGATTCCGTCTCTCAACCTCCTGATTACATTCTTGCCTACTCTAAACTAGCTTGTGCATGCTCTGATGAACTTCACAGTCTTCTTTAGGAAAAAAGAAAAAAGTCCATGGACTCTGTACTTTCTCCCCTAACAGAGCAAGGCCAGCCAGTACAGAATGAGATTGTGGTTGGGACCCATATCTGGTGTCAGAAGATGGAAAGCATACCCAAGACCCCAGTCTGTAAACACCCTGTGTCCCCAAGAAGACTTCCTTATTCTACCTCTTTCCTGACTATGTATTCCTTTGGCTTTGTCAGTCTGGTGTAACTACACAGGCTTCTTTCAGGAAAGCTGAATGTTCAGTACCCTGAGAATCATTTGGATAAAAGTTTAAGCCACAGCTTACGTTAGAGGGTTGGTGCCTTACAAGTTTCTGATCAGCAGAGATTTACCGGTAGCAAGATTTCAATGGAGAGCAAAAATTCTGCCCCAGTTTCCATTGCTTTCAAGACTTAAGAGGAACTTTACCTTAAAGAGATACAATTCCTCAAGAGACTCCTAAAACATTGGTGCCTTTCTATGGGTTTACCTAAGACAGTTTTATGGATGCAAAACTTTTCTTTGTATACCATTAGATCAAGGTGATCATCCATTAAGATCTGGATCCTGACTTTAATCTGTGAAGGCCAGAGTCAATGAAGACCATATTAAAACAAAGTGATTCTCTTGCAGCCCAGCTTGAGTCCATGAGGCTCCTGAGATGCTTTGGTCTAATCTTTTGTAAGAAATATTGGTACCCAAAGCAACTTCATATTAAATTATCTTAAGTATCACAATGAAGAGCTCTGCTTTATAAATGCAACTATTTTTCACATAAACCAGGTACAATAAAATACTATCTGCATTAAAAGGTTTTATTATTTGATAACTGTATACTAAATAATGTTGGAGGTATTTTTGTGAGCTGACCATATATGCTGAATCTGTTCTTGTCGAATAAAGTTTTCTTTTTCAACAAAAACACCTGCGGCACCATTCTTTTATAGATAAGCCTAACATTCATCTACATAGGGAATCTAGCATGCTTTATATTAAAGGAATGGTTTTTAAGTATTCCAGAGATGCTGTATAAGCATTGCAAAGCCTATAATCCTCATCTTGCAAGGTCTGCAATGTTTCGTAACTTTGACAGTACAATTAGAGATGTGAGGATAATGAAGCCAGTTTTTATCTTACTAGCCAGCATAGTGTAAGATTCAGCAGGAATCTGGAGCTCAGCATCTTTGCATATGCATAAGAAACCGTCAGCTGCTGAACCTTTTGTTGGCACAAGCTCAGAGCTCTCGGTACTGAACTAGCAGGTTAAAGCTCTCATGGGTGTTCTTAAGAACAATTTGCAACATCCTTTCTTTGCTGTACAGGTGAAGGTTTAGGCAGATTCTTATCGGTTTTGATGTACATAAAAGGTACCAAGAATATAAAAATGTTTTGGAAAAGCCATATGATTTGTCAGGGTGTTTCCTGGACTCCCTAACTTATTTGCAGTTTTAACAGCCTATAAAACTGGAAGTCCCTAGAGCCTGGCTCAGGTCTTCTGGTCTTCCAGGGAGCAAAATGCATGACTGTTGTTGTCTGAGATCCAGAGCTTCAGATTAAGATCTGTCACCTCCTGAACGATGACTCTCTGCTTGGTGTGTTTACTCAGAGGCAAGGGGTCCTGCCTCCTGTGGGCCCGCAGCAAATCTCCACCTGACAGCCTGACACTGAAGGACACTTGCTGCAGAACACACTGCAGTCCAGCTGGCCACAGATCTGTCCTCATTCCTCCTGGTCCCCTGCCATCCCCAAAAGACCCAGAGGAACCAGCAATACGTGCGCCTCCGTCTTCAGGAGGTAACCCCCAGAAAAGATTTGCTCCCTGGTGGTAACCAGTGCTGTTTTGCTAGGCCAGCCTTTCCTCCTGCCCACATGGCCGGACGCTCTGCTTGTAGTGTACTCGGGCAGGGTGGCCTCCTCTCAAAAGTGAGAGCTCCTCAGAGGATATTTCAGATGCTGCACAGGCAATGCCGGAGGAAAAAGAAATGAAAGAGAAGATGAAAACTTCTGTCTTATGCACAGAACTATCATGTCCTGAGTCCATACCCTCTATGTTTTAACATATGCGTGCTATTAGAACATACAATTTTTGTAGCTATGTTTGTCCTTTTTTTCTTTATTTTCTATATCAGTTGACATCTTATGTGAAATTTTCTACATTGTCCACACGT
Organism: Caloenas nicobarica; assembly: GCF_036013445.1. Lineage (NCBI taxonomy): Eukaryota > Metazoa > Chordata > Aves > Columbiformes > Columbidae > Caloenas > Caloenas nicobarica. The sequence goes on along the minus strand of NC_088245.1, from coordinate 101,778,486 downwards.
CTGAACACCCAGATCTTAACATTGCTACAACGCGAAATAAGCTGTTGCTGGCAAGTGGTTATTCTCACTGAGCTGTGAAGGATACAGACCATATTCACTTAGTTCTCTGCAAACTTTTGGTTGGAGTTCAGTGAGCTGACACCTATCTCCAAAGGCTCATATTTCCCCCCCCGGTTTTTTTTTTTTTTCCCTTCTCTGACACAGTAATTTGAGACAAGTCAGGACACCTCTATTTTTAAGAGCCAGGAACCTGTGACATCTGGTCCCCGAGAGGCAAATATTATTTAAACAATTCCACATAGTCTCCTATTTCTGCTTAAAAAAAAAAAAAAAAGAGAGAGAATACATATTATTAGAAAAAAATACGACTAATATCTTTCTCTGAATCCCCAGTGTGTATCTTTTTTAGCCATCTGTTCTTGATCATCCAGGCTCCAATCCCACATGTGCTAAACAGTAAGCACAGAACCCATCTGCAAACCTGAAGTTAAGGGTATCTTATACCTTCTAGTACAGGAAGATCATCTACATCCTAGTTTTCCAGCTCTTAAACTGTACCTTCTATAGATAAGGTGCCTTATTGACTAGAAAGTGTGCCTTTACCAGCTTACCACTTTCAGCATTTTTTTGTTCTTTCAGTATTCCCAACACTTAAAGAAATACTGTTATCCTACTTTGGGCACAGAGGAGGAACTAAAAAACAAAGTTAAATTACTTGCTCTGGGCTATACAGGGACTTTGTGACAAACTAGGATGTGATACTGTTAAATAATACTGTAGAGAAATACACTTTCCTCTGAAGCTTAACTCCCAGTTTAAATTGACATATTCTACAAACAGACACCATGCTACAATACAGGTGCTCATTAAATGATAGATTGAAAGTCAGTCTCAAAGTACCAGAGCAGCACATTCTCCTTGAGCCTTTCTCATTAATAAATCATGAATCACGTATATCCCATCAATAACCTGTTGTTAGAAACAAAACTTTTCTTTGTTAGATCAGGCAGTGCCATTACAAAAATGGTAGATAGTGCTTCTTATTTTATTTTGCAGATAAACAAGACTAATTTAATTACCATGATCTGACATGCCATCTCCAGAACAGAAGGTACAGTACTGAAAGGTATAATACATTTGCAATACAAGGAAGGTTTATTTTAGGCATTAAATGAATTAGCATTTACTTAGAGTACGAAAAATACTGACCCAGTTTAATACAATCCTTCTTGAAGGAACAATTGTAAACATGGATTTCAGATTTCACTGCTTAAGTCAAAATGTTGTACTAAATGTTGTACTAAATTGTGTTTTGGAAAATATGAAGCTTGTGCCACAAACAAGAAATAACTTTTATTATTCAGGGTGTCTTGGGTGTGTTTTTAATTCTTAGCTTTTGTAATGAAAAGTTAATCCTTGCTAGACCTTAAATAAGTAGGAGGTTAGCAGAGTCAAGGAGCCCTAAAATTCAAATCTTTTCACAAAGACCACTTTTCATTTTCTGATTGATTAAAGCAAAATAGCCATCACAATCACTATGATGAGCAAACGGGAGGACTGAGTGGCAAAGAAATAGGTGGAAAAAATTTGAGGAATGTGGACATTTTAAAAAAGGACATTAGAGAGATGGCACCAAAAGCCAAGGAGGGTATGAAAGAAAGGCCATATTCAGGCAAGAAAAAATCAGAGCAGTAGAAAAATTATGATTTTTGATACCTCAGTCGGGCAGCACAGAACAGCTGCTGTGCCTAACAGAACAAACAATTCTTGCACCTGCAGAAAGAAAAGAAATAATAGCAACATAGCAACTTCCCAGTGAAAAGAAGTAGATGTGGATGTCCTTGAGAATATAAATTGAGATCGATGAGAGCTGCAGGAGCTGGAGAGAGCAGCCCCCCATGCCGTGGTGCTCAGTGCTGGGGCAGAGGCTCCCTGGTTGCAGCCCAGTCATCCCATCCACTGCAGGGGGAGGAACGCAGGCGCCAGCACCGTGCCCCAAAAGGTTCTTGGGACACATGGTAAGGAACAAAAATTTGGGATATATGGATCCTGCCGTGATGTCGACAGGCAGCCACTGAGCACTGCAGAAGAGTACTTGTATTCAAACTGCAGGCATCTTTCTTCCTAAATTTGTGTATGTAGTATATTCAGTGATTAAATAAAGCAAAGAAGGAATTATGCCACATGAATAGACATCTGACAGCTTTCCAGGTATGATATAAACCATCTTGAGTAGTTATCAGGGAAACACCCAAACAGACTAACTTTATCAGCAAACACAGGACTTTGCTACCTACAGAGAGCTTGCAGAGCACGTACTTAAGATACACAATCATGAACACAAGGTGAAACATCAAACATACAACTTCAAGGAAAGAGTACAACATTTCCCAGGACAGGCATCTGGATATTGCTGAGAATGAAATTTTGAATGAAACTGTGGCACAAGAATCAAATAAAGCCTACGTTTTACAGACAGAGAAATATACCATATATCACAATATATTTTTATAGGACAGGCTTCAATAGCTCCCAAGAACCAGGTCACAACCTTAATGTTGGCTGACTGAAGCAATTGCATTACTATCATCACAGATCACTTTTGCACTAGTGAAGCGCTAATACCACCAAACGGATTTTAATATGTTATAATGTTGGAATTAACTAGCGTTTTCTGATAAGGAGCAAGTCAGCTTCTACTATCAGGCATCAAATCATTTTAGTTTTTTTCTGATATGTTTTCCTCTGGTAAAATCTGCCAAAGAAAATAATTTGCCTGCTTGCAGAGTGGAAATAAAATGTTCCTGAATATGATGCAGATAAACATGGATACAGAAATTAGCCCTGAAGTATTGTAGATTTCCCAAGGCCTTGCTAAGAACTCAGAGACAGCTATTTTGGCTTTAAGTGTTCAAGCCCAAGTTTATTCTCAGAAAATGGTAGATCAAGTACGGTCCAAATCTTTCATTTTAGCAACTGGGCTATGAGCATAACGATGTGTCTATATCAGGGACTGAAGGATTTGTAGGGTTTTTGGGGGTATGACTGTGATTTATATATATACGTATGAAGACTTAAGGTACACACTCCAGCACATGACTGGTGCATTTGAAGTGGTTTCCTTCTGAAACAAAGGTTGATGCCATGCAATAGGACACTAGCTACGGGAGCACCATTTTAATGTGAATGCAAGGTCTTCCACTACAAAGCTCTCTATATTTTTATGGCACATAAAATGTTATATTGTTGGCAATCTGTTTATTGTTTCGCATCCGTGATGCTTGTTGATAGAGATGATTTTATAAGTCTGCTCTTCATGTATCTACCAGTAACTAAATTATAGTCTCAGGTGGACCTCTTCAGTATTATCTCTCTATTTTTAATTACTTGGTGCAATGTCCTACTAATTGTGGATAATATTTACTGAAAATGACAGGAAAGTGTACATTTAGTGGTTGTATTTGACAGAAAATACAGGTAAATTCCTTGCTGTGTAAGAAAGCTGAATATCTAGAAAATTATCTCATCTAGAAAATGCCTTCAGCCTGCCAATTTGTAGATGAGGATGGCAACATGTGCTTCATACTGTTTCTTGTATTATAAAGACAGAAAAGGTGCGTCTTGCCCTCCTTCCTTTGGCACATTTTCTTGACTCAAATTCTCTCCTACTGCAATGATGTATTATTTAAAGACAGGTCCTCCTACATAACAAAACCTTCTGAAGGCTAGCACCACAGTGGTTCAAGTCAGCTACCCACACTCTCTTGTTACAGTTTCTGAAAGGGAATTACAGCTTGTTTATCCCGAATGTACCTCCAGCAGGCTCCCTTCTGAGTCGTAGTCACAGTAGCAAGACTGAAAGAGAGATGAGCAGCATGGCTGGAGCCACGGCTTCCAGAGAAGATTGTTCCATGACAGCTGGTCAGGGACAGCATGCAGGGATCTGCTGTGGTTGTCTACTGCTAGGTGTATCACCCTGAGGATTTCATAGAAACGGCTCTCTGTTTCTGGAGTCAGTGGGACTTTCTCTTCAGGGTCTCTGGAAAGATCGAAGAGCAGTGGGGGATCATGTTGTGTGATGAAACCTCCATGGCAGAAGCAAACGTGAGAATCATAGCAACCATTGGAGTTTTCAGGACTGAAGTTTGGAGTGAAGAAGAAGACTTTCCAGACAGATTCACCTGCAATTTACAGACAGAAAACAGCTGGTGATAAAATGACAAACTAAAAGGCCTCTAGTCTTATGAACTCTAATTTACACTATGGGAAATCAGTCTTTTGGTACAACCTCGCTCTGTATAGGAACTGCAATATATCGAAAGAGTAAAACAAAATTGAGCAAAATGAAAAGCAGCAAAACATGGCAATTTTCATGCTACACATATTCATAAAAGAATTCTGATCATTTAATTCCCTTGGAAGAATTCTGATTAACTACATCATAGAAGACTTAAAAGTACTTGCATTTTTACAGAAACGGTGCTAAGAAGATTTGCATAAATATTTACTAAGCCATTGCACTGCCTCCTTTAAGACTTGTTAAAATGTACCTTTGCCCCTTGACCATATCCAGACCCTGTTGGGCCATGTCTGCTTCTCATTTTGCTAATAAAAATAATTTCATTTTTACCTTTTTCCCTCTTCCTCTCTTTGTTGTATTAACACATAGCCCTCTGCCACATGCTTTCATTGCAAACATCTGCAGACAGAGTATCCTGTCTTATTAAATGTGATGACATGAAAAGCTATAATGGACACTAAACTCCTGTCTTAGGCCTCTAGATGCTTTTTCCAAAAATAAATAACTGTACAGTAGTGTAATTTTTAGGTGACATTCTGCTTTGTAAAATGGGAACCAAAGGTCTTTATTTATAGATCGGTCATTCTCAGATTAATTTGCTACGCCCAGAAACTGAACGATCTGCACCAGTGTAACTTCAGTCAGTATTTTCACTGTTTAAAAATACTAGTTATTTCCTGGATTAAGAATAAACAGATATCAATTGATTCCTTCAAGAAGCACTCTTGAAGAGAAGGAACACTGGAGAATCTGAAAAAAACAAGAAAGGGGTAAACAAAAAATGGCTACTGTTTTACTCAAGTATCACAGGACAAGGAAGGCAGGAACAGACAGGCACTTCCAGGGAAGCACACCGTCCTCCCACAGACAGAAACGCATAGAGTTCTCTAGGAATGAGACCACAGAATAATTAGAGTAAAAAATCTGTACTTTTCTTCTTAATAAATGTAGGATACTAAACAGCTGAGGTCTATGATGTCAGACTACCTACCCATTTGAGTGTATACAGACATCAGAAATACATATTCATCATCAATTTACATTCCTCAGCACTGTATTGAGGAAAAAAAAAATGTGTATATATATATATATCTCACCTCATTTTTTTTAACAATGGGGGAAAAACTCTTTTTGGTATTTTGTTGAATTCTGTTAAATTCATAAAAGCTTGTTAATCTTTTATAGTTACAGATTGTTACAGATTTATGTGCGCTACAGTGGTTAATATTCATTAATCAATTAATCAATTAAACAGAATGGAAAGCTCTAGAAAATATGAGAAGGACAGAGATGAACTGGTACACGCCATGCTGCAACTACATCACATTCAATTTGTAAAGATAAAAATAGGCTTAAAAAAAGAAATGTTTTGGTGGACTAGAGTCACGGGCTGCAGTTCTAGTCTATAGCAGTAATTGAAAGGACAGTAGGCGACCTTCAGATTCTTTACAGCTTCTTCTATCCCACAGCATTTTTCACATTATAAGAGATTTTACTTTTAGGAACCAATTCAATGACAGAGCCTGGAGACTTCCAGTTCACTTAGTCTGCACTTAAACCAGGGTTGCAGGGGTGATGTTATTATACACATTAGGCTGGGAGAACCCTATGAATGTTGCTTGGAAGTCAGCAAAGGGGAAGGAGTTCTAAAGGCTGAGAGTGACTTGATGGCACAGACAATAGGACATGGTAGGCTTTAAAAGGCTCTGGTTGTGACAGCAGCAATGGCACAGTCTCACTGGGGAAGAGGGAAGGGAAGGGGAAGAGAAATAGAAGGCAAGGTAAGACAGCATTCCTTCATCTGCCTTTTCAATAACATTTTGAAAGGTTGGTTTGATACTTGAATTCTTTGTTGTTTTCTCAGAATTAAAATAAACAATCAAAATCTAACACTCCTCCTTAAATTTCTTTGAACTTACGCATGGAACATTTCCCAGAGCAGAAATATGCCTCTCATTTACTGAGATTTAGAATTTACATTCTGGGAAGGTATGTAATTCTAGACAAAGCATTCCTTCAGGCTCTTTGAAAGTGTTTAATTGGCAAGATGGACAATGAAGAAGAGAAAAAGCCAAAGGGCTTTATTAATCAGTGCATTGTGTGCCTTTGTAGACCATGCAACATTTGCCCCACCCAAGAATTTGATTCAGGACACAGTAACACCTTGATAGAAGAAGAGCATAAAAAATTATGTAGCTATTAAAATGTCAACTAAAAGAAATTCCCGTAAGGCCATGCACATGAGAACTTTGTGGTCAGGCTGTCTTACCGCACATCTGTCTTGGACAGTACATTTGTGCTGATTGACATTGAAAAGGAATTTTCAGCCAACTTTATTTGATGTTGGGCCCTGTAGCACCATGCCAGTTCAAGGGCTTACATATAGTAACATAAAGTTGGGGATTTTGAATTAATGCAAGTCAGTACAAGCAGCTCATATAGGTAAGACCCGGGGAAAAGAAAGAAATAAGGAAGTTGTACCATGATTTTTTTTTCCTCACAGAATAAAGAATTGTTCAGGTTTGCATATATAGAGAGCATACGTCACGTTGCAACATCATGTATGGGATTGGGGTCAGGGCACATGCAACACAACATCATGTCTGAATCACGTTGCCAGTGTTTCGAAGAGCTGATGCTAGTTTATCAGCTATGCAGCTTTATAATGTCATGATCATACTGTGCCAAATGCTGAGCTCTGGGAGAGCCAAGTCTGTTCCTGTGCAATGTTCATCTGTTACACTGCAGCGGTGTTTCAGAGAGGGTCTGGAACTTCATGTGGTGCTGAAGGAACAGCACCACAGACTTTAACTGCTCATTTCCTAAGCATTATAAAAAACTAAAGCATATCTGTCAGTGTCTGTGGCTGTGGAGCAGCCAGTGTAATATACTAGGAGAAATAAAGAGCTGTCAGACTCCTAATCTGTAAAGCTGATGAACTGTATAAGGCTGGATATTAAAAAGATCTGTCCCAGTCTCTCTCAGCTGATATAAAATCTCATTTTGTCAGTGTTAACTACAAGGATCAAATTAATCTTTCATTAATTAAAGATACCTTTGTTCTGCAAAGCATCTGGATAGTAAACTCATTATATAAAAAGATAAATATATGTCTCTTCCTCAGTGAAGTCAGTAGTAAAATTGTCTGGGCTCCCCCACAGTCAAGTATATCAGGTCTTTTCTAAGACACCAGGCAAGCCCTAAGCCTGTCCCAATACTTCACAGCTACTTTATTTAATGTCCATTTTTTATGCAATTCTTCAGATATCTGAATTGTCCAACAATTTCACCTATCCAGCTCTCAGAATACCTCTTTCCTTCACACATTAAGAAAAACAAAAACTACAGAGGTTGTAAATATAAATATATATAAATATAAATATTCTCAAACTAAAATAGGTTGCAATTAGTTCAAGTAGATGTGCTGTGCACATAATTGTTCAGAGTTTAATCTCCCTAACAGACTTCTCTTCTGTTTTATTACCCTTCACCATCTCTTTATTCTCTCATACTCATACAGGGAACCATAGCTCCAACACACAGGTAGCAGCCACAAAATTAAATAGAAGTCTGACAGTAAGATATATTAATATTTCCAAAATGAAGTGACACAGTGGATATGGATGACATTTCTGTTATAATAGCACTGTTCTTAATCACTGATGGCTAAATGGTGTTTTCTGATAAGCAGCTCTTAAAGTGAATAGAAGCTACAGCTGTATTATTGCCTGGACCTCATTTTTACTGCATTTAATCTGACAGTAGCTTTACAGGTTTGCTGCTACTGTCATCTCCTGTATTTGCATTATTTTGTTTCTTCTTTCTGTAGAAGAACAAGTTAAACATGTCTGTTCTTCACTGTAAATCGGGGAGCTGATCTCTCCTTGACTTAAGATGCCTTTGAGCATAACCCTTTGGGTATAGCGTGATGAAGTAAATTGCCCACAGGCTTTTCTTGTATCTCAAATGAGCTCTGTAGCCATTGTCAGCTCCCATGTTCTAACTCACACCAGCTCTTCAACATTTCTACAGATGAAAGCTGCAACTCACTTGAAAATTACATTCTTCAGAAAACTCTTATTAGATTTAATCCTTTCTTCCTGCTTCTTATATCTTTGGAATCATATATATACACATATGTGTATATATCCATATCTTCAATAATTCAACAATTTAGAAAAGGTTTTGGTTGCTGAACTCCTGTAGAAGTATATATAGCACGTAGAGAATACTATTTGTTTACTGTAAAGAATATACATATACATTCATCAACATGTGCATTCCTCAAATAGCTAATAAAAATCTGCTATTTGACTTTAAAAATTTGTAACTTTACTGTTCTTTTAATGAAAATTTGTATTTTTTTAGATATTTGTTTTAAGTGTCTGAATATGTTATGTTATATTGTTACATCAGTCAAAAGACAGCACATTACACCCCGGTGTAGATGGAGAATAACTGAGTGATATTCAAAGACATACTGTTAGTTTATGAGAATCAGTTGTTGCTAGAAGAGGCTTGCACAAAGAACTGTGCAGAATACACAGTATTTGAGGTAAAATGATGAAAATAGTAGTAGCAGTGATTTTAAAATCGCATGTATAGAAATGGCAATGTTAAGTATCCTCTAAAACAGAAGGGACTGCACATTGGTGGATATCTAATAATCATACTGAACAACTGCTGGAGGAAAAACGCAAGACAGCGAAACCATGCTCAGGCTGCCGAAGACAGAAATCTCATGACTGAGCTCATTAACTAGAGTAAGAGATGTGGTAGAAGAAGTTTCCACTGAATTCTGTTCAAAAGTCAAGATTATCTGCTGAATGATAGCAGCTGACAAAGAATTATTTTCATGAATTCTTCATTATCATCTTCAACAAGAACTGATTGATCATTTGCAGTGTTTTCTTGTTGAAGAAAGTCCCAAAAGGGAACAATCTGTGAGTATAGAAACTATGCTGCTAAAATAGGAAGTGCTACAATGCAATGTTATGCCTCATATTTGGAAGTCTTATTTAACAGCACCATGGAAGAATACACACTGCCCTCGAAAAAAAATTCCATCCATAGTAATTTGATGCACATCATCCATACACTTGCTAAAGATTTGTTTGAAGAATCTATTTATTTGCTGAATGGACTATGTAATTTTCAGTTCATTCAAGCAACATTTGATGGCATGCTGAAGACAGAACAAAATGCTGGCACAAAAAAAAATTACTGGTCATTTCCAACCTATATTCAAGAGTCTTTGAAAACAGAAAAACTTATTCTATTGCTTGTGAGAGAAGTAGTATTGATTGACTGTTTTTCCACTGGAGTCACTTGAGAACCGAGAAAGCAACACACTTAAGAATGTAACAAAGCAGAGCTACTTTGCTTGACATGGCAAAAAACAAAGAGAAACCTGTTCAGAATTGTGTTTTGTCTTTCATTCGTTTTGCCCTTCAAAACCATATTTTATTAACAGAAAATAAATCAGGATAATCATTACTCTCTTACATAAAGTGGATGCATTCATTCCGACTAAAATGAACAGATCTGCAAGATTCAGACAGTAATTTTCCTGATACTGAGCAAATGTATGAGACAAAGATGCAAAGGAAGTCTTAAGCAACTCCTACAAATATTTTCAGATAAGCTTGAACCAAGCAAAACTAAACCCATTCCCAGGAATTTGTTCATGAATTATCTTCTCCAGACTTTTAAAAAAAAATCCCCTTGAAACACAGAATGCCAATGAAGTATTCCAAATCATTAACCTGAAAATTTATAGTGTGTTTAACCTTTAAATAGAAAAAGTACATCTAAAAGCAAAGAAATAACTGTACAAAGTTAGTTAAAAGTGAAAAGTACAGATTTCGTAAATGCAGTAGCCTCGAATTTTGTGCACTGCCAAAGAATACCGAATATCTGTTTGGTTTGCCTTAAAAGGTTGAGGACAAAGGTGAATTATGCTTCCATGTGTGTCTCAGATAGTTGATTTTTTTAACTTTTAAAAAACTCCTAGGTTATTTAGGAAATCTTCTGGAAAAAATATTTTTGTTTTATTTTGAAAACTGAATCAGTTAAGAGTTTCATTAGAGTTCTTATGAGCCTGTCATTTGGAACCAATACGTTTAAGCAAATGGAGAGCAGAAGTTTACGGCAGGTCTACAAAGCAAAACAATGTGACTAATGAATGTATGCAAAAATCTCTCAAAATTCTGAATTAAACCTAAACACCAAAAGGACATATCACAGGATGTCGTCTTAAAGATGATCAGCACGGACTCTTATATAAATTTATTCCTAAGAAAATTTCTAGAAGTCTATTTTCTGTTTTCACATGGATCTGTTCAAGGTTAAGGTATCCCAGAGAAATTCAGCAGTCTGCCAGTTTGGACCTCTATGCAAAAAACAAGTTCTCCAGTCAGCACAAATGCTTGAGTTTGAAGAGAAGAGTTATAGGAAAGCAATGGGAATATTTTCTTGTCTTGGTGGTATGCAAGAGGGATGCAGAGATCTTCAGCTATTCTCCAGGTAACAGTAAGTGATGGAAAAGGGAACAAACATTGCCTTTCTCTTCCTAAGTACCAGCTTAAGGAATGCTTGTGTGTGGCATTGTGAAAAACAGGCTTTACCTTTTTGAAGTGCTGTAACCTCCTTTCTACTAAAAACAAGAACAGAGAAGGGTCTCCTGGGGATGCAGTCCTTATATAGGACTTAAATGGAGAGGTCAGCACTGTTTTGATGAAAGGTTACTCCAGGTCTGTCACTCAATACAAAACTATATTGGCTAGCAAACTCCGTTCAGTTATGCATGAAGTAATCCAAATAATCAAGTTTTTACGGGTTTTGTTTGTTGTTTTGGTTTTGGTTTATTTTGGTTTTGCCTTCCATGCTGCAGCCATTCCTGCTCCTTAGTTTGCAAACTAAACCAGAAGAAAGGGAAGTGCAAATAAGACCAAAAAAAAAAAAACCAACCCGCCACAAAAAAAACCCAACCAAAAAAAACCACACCAAAAAACAGAAAGAAAAAGAAGGTCTCCATTTCAACTTAACCAACTGGACTAGAAAGTCGGGTTTATGTGTTTACACTGATTAGGAATAGAGCATATATTTTTTTAAAAAAGGACAGGATTTTTTTTTTCCTTTGCTTTATGTCTCTCTCCCAGAGTAAGTAGGGGAATGCTGGTAGGGAGGGAAACACTGCAAGTCCCAGAGTATAAATAGCTCTGCCTGAGCCTAACAATAACTTTGCTACCACTATCATAGACCAGAGCAGAGGCAAGAAAATACTGTAACAGCATTTGTCATGCTTGTCAGGAGAAACACTTTCCTACCTAAAATATTGTTAGCAGAAGTGTGTATCAGTCGATTAGGTCAATTTTGTTCAGCTTGATATAAACAGTTTCGTGGTGTCTGTTCAAGCTCTAAATGCTCTTCTCTCCTTTGGTAGTTACATTATTTCACACTCACCAAATAATATGCCCATACTGTGTCACTCAATACAGCTGCAGCTGCTCCGATATGAGGATCAAGATAGCAAATTAAAATACTTAATGAGATAGTTTAGGTAAATGACATTTGATGCTTTTTTCTGCTTCCTCCAGCTGTTGTGGCTGAAACAGTAAACATGAGTGAGGGATTTGGGAGATGATTTGGGAATTTTGGAGGCTTTTCTTGATTGTGGTGCCTCCACGAAATGGGCAATATCAGGAAGAGAGGGAGAAAAAAAAAACCAAAACCCACAAACAAACAAACAAACAAAACCAAATAAACACCACCACCCCCCCAACCAAACAAAAAACTCAAATCAAACAAAAACAAAACAAAACCAAACCAACCAAACAACCAACCAAACAAAACCAAAAAACCAAAAAAACCAAACAAGGGTGCAAACAAAGAGTGAAGATGAGTGAAATTAGGGGAAACAAAATACCTTCTACAATCGAGTAGATAAAAAGATCGTAATGGACAGAAACAGTAATAAGTGAAACAGATGTTCCATGCAGCGCAAAAAGGTATGTCTTGATATCAACAAAGAAGAAAACCAAGAGCAAGAAAGCCAAAAAGATCTTAAAAAACCTAAACAAAACACCAAAAAACACATAGGGGTTTGATCAATTAAGAAGATCAAAAGGAGATTCACTGCCAGTGAGACTAGAAGCTCAGAAATGGAGAGAGAAAGGGGAATAAGCAGATAGGAGAAGGATGAAAATAGGGTAAAAGCACACAGTTCAGTGAGGAGAAAGGGGCTGCTCTTTGTCTAACAAAAATGTGGTGTAAGTATCCTGATGACTCATGAGTTATTACTGAAGGAAAAGTGAATATTCTCCCATGACCTACATATTGTGAATTAGACACCTGATGTTATTTAAGTCTTTTATGGGATTGTGTAGCTGATCCAGTAGAGAACAGACACAAATCCACATCACGCTGACACTTCAGTGTTTTGCATGCATGGTGACACTTAGAAAAGTGGTCTGCAGTACTTGACTTTGACTGTTGAGGAAATCTCAAAAAAAAAAATTACTTTATACTATAACATGCAAATGTGTAAATATCCATAAAAGATATGTCTATGCAGCTACAGAAACTTGTTATTTATTGTTACAAGTTTCTGTACAATTTGTCTGATAGATTACTTTGCCACTGTGTGTTGCTATTATGACAAAGGCTGGAGATAAGGAATGAGGTTTAATGAGACTTAATAAAGTTTATAAAGTGACTTTGGGAAGGACACCTATGAATCCACAATAGGAGCTGCCTCAACCACCAACACTACCATTAAGAAAGAATAAAAAGATTCTCAGAGAGCTGATATATAACAGACAAGGTAAATGACTGGTTTAGTCTTGTGTTAAAAGGAAAATTGACCAAGTAAAGCAAGTGGCACTTTCTTAATTAGATTTTTAAGATCTTTCTGCCAGTGTAACTGAAATCAGGATCTGTATCTCATCCATGTTTTTCTTTTCTGACCATTCTTGTCAGTTCTTTCATGACTCTGATGCATGGATAATATGCTGCTCTGTACTACAAAACCAAATAACTCTTTGCATTTTACTACACAGTCTAACCTGGCTATGTTATTTATTGCATATTTGTAGATAGGCCCTTATTTGAACGTCTGCTGATTAAAAAAAAAAAACCAGACACTAATTAAATGACATGATCATAAAATACTCAGTCAACTTCAAAGGAAACCCATAGTGTCTTTCCTCACACTTAGCAAAATAAGAATGTTTTTCAGATTGTGAAAAAGGTGGCAAGGCATTTCTAATATTAAAATCAAGGTACAGATTAGGATTTATTGCTCATCGCTATGCTGCTACTTAGTATGCAATCTAACAATCTGGCCACCTGACTTAATTTTGGATGACTGCAATGTGGAGGTCTTTATGTAAGCTAGTTACCAGCCTATACTGATATGCTTCTTACCTTTGTCAGAAGTCTTCTTTAGGGTGAGAAGAATTCTGCTTGCTTCTCTTGATGTGAGTGGTTAGCTCAGGTTAGCTCAGCCGTAGGTGTTTGCACTGTAGACATCTACATGTTGTCATCACCATCCTCAGATTTGCTAAAAATCTGATGTGTCGAGAGCCTTGAGGGCACCGAAGATTCTCACTGGCACTGCCCAACCTTATGGTCGACCCTCACCCAGGCACTCTACCCATGGACCAGGATTCCCATTTCAGCTCAGCCCATGGCCATCAGTCCCTGCCTGAGTAGTGCTGCTGGAGTGCCAGTTCCAGCCCTGTTTCTGGATGGACTTAGGTTGTAGCCTTTCTTCCAGCTCTGCCTGTGCTCCCATCTCCTCCTGCTCCTAACTGGACTCTCTGGATGGACCCTGAACCTGAATCACCACTTTGCCTATCTTGGGACTATTGGTGCACCTGTTATCAGCACCCAGCTCTGCTTGCTCTGCTTGCTCTGCTTGGGTGCTGGAAGATGTTGCTCTGTCAGTAGAGCCACTGCCAGTGCTAGGATTGCATACGGTTCTGTTGGAGTCACTTTTAGAGTGAAGTGTCAACCGAAGTTAGAGAGTAAAACTTCTTGTCTCTTCAGCATTCTGTAGTCTTAATTGTGTTTTCTAAGATCAAATATCTATCTACAAAGTACTGCTGCTTATGAAAGATTCCACAGTGTTCATATATGGTGGGTGAAACATCTCCTCCTCTCAACTATATATAAAACCTACATAGTTAATTGATGCAGCCAGAAAATACAGAGGCTTGCCTTCCTTGTCCATATCTGTTACTTCAACATACTTTTTTTAATGTCTTGCTCATCTTTAATGACCGTTCAATGACCTCTAAAATATAGTCACTAGCTACAGTACATCTGCATTGACTCTGCTTACATGATATCTGTATCTCTCATACTAATGTATGAAGTTTCCTCTGTTCCAGTTGTGAAAAATAAGAACAAAAGCTCATTTCAGATATTTCAAAGGAATTTTCTTTTTGTCATCTAATTCATCCCCCTGCCACTGCACAATTGTTCCCTACAATGTATTTTTTTAAGAGCTCTCTTGATGGATGGTGTCTTCTATTGTAACTTTTGTGCTACTATCATTCATTTCCTTTATTGTGGAAGACAAAGACATTTTATTGGCACACTCCTTTCACTTTGTGTTTTATCTACTAACTTTTTCAAATACAAATCCTTCATGAACTTTTGCTGGAGTTTAAATAAAGTCTCAAAGTTTTCTTGCATTGCCCCATCCTTCAACTACCTGTTGTGTTGTCTATTCTAAATTCCATTTCTACACCTTTTATAGAGTTCTGGTGCACTGAAGTGAATGTTAAAATTGCTGTGAATTTACTGAGAGGATGATTTCATCTTGCTTGCCTTCAGTTCAACAAAGTATTTCTACCTCAGCTTAAGAATACAAATAATAATCTCATGCTTAAATTTAGCAAAGTACAATGTAATCTGTGACTGAAGCTGCGTTGTGCTCAACTAATTGTTTAAGAAAGGACCTACATAGGCTTCTCAACTCCCATCAAATCTCATACTTCAAAATATTTGAGAAAAAAAAATTGCAAATTATTTTTTCAGCCACCTGTGCTGTTGCTTAATAAGTTAATAAAAACTGCTTAATTTCTTTGCAATGCTAATACTGATGGATACACCATGAGTGATTTATTTAATTTTATCTCAAGGTCTACAGGAAGAAGTAACCTGAATCACGTTTTACAAAGTCTAAGACAAGTGTCCTGTTCACTGGACAACTCTACCTTGTAGAAAAATCAGTGTTCAGCATTCAGATCTTACCTTCCTGAAGATTAAAGTCACACCTGCTTAGCAACATCCTCTAACTCCAAACATAAATTCCTCTGTTACTCAACATCCCATAGGTAAACTCTTGCTGCCTTTTCTTCTTCTGGAATATACATGGATATGTATACGACATACTACCTAGTATATCCAGGGAAGTCCAGGTGCTTTTGAGCTATGTGGTGCACGGACCTGGGTGCAGTATTTGAACAAAGCCCTTGCCACCTCATGGGCCTACTGGAGAGATTCAGCAGCATAGAATAGTCCTACACAATGCCTAGTGTGCTCAGCTGAGACGTAATCAGTCATGAAGTGAGTTCATCTCAATCCAGAAGAAAGAAGCAATGGAACTGGGAAATTCCAGCCTTTGTCCTTCATTCTATTTATTATGTGTCCTTACACTTTTATGTGTAAAAAAGACAAAATTTCTAGGACTTTAGGCAGTGTTTGATCTCTGTCCTAAAACTTACTATAATTCAGAGTCTAACTTAAAATTTCTAGCTAATCATTGTCATGGGCTATGAAGGGTGGGGGTTTTGTGTATTTTGTTTGTTTGTTTTTGGTTTTGTTTGTTTGTTGTGGGGTTTTTGTGTTTGTTTGGTTGTTGCTTTTCTTTTTCCCCATGATACATGAGTGGCAAAATGAATGCTGATTTTCCTTTTTTTCCCCTCCAATCTCTCAAGCACAGTTGAAGGAGGGCAGGTAGACCACTGCTATGAGTGAGGTGGTAGAGACAATGTTTGTTCTCTCTGGTTTGATCTCTGGGTGTTTTTAGCTAACTGTATAATTCAATGTAATAATTCCAGAATGTCTCAAAGTATTTTTGAAGAGGGCACTTATGTCATAAACTTAATCCAAGATTTATTACTATTTGTTGTGGCACTATGTGGTCCAGGTTATGTTATACAAAACTGTGATGAAGAGGAGTTAAACAAAGAGGGCTTCATCCTTGAGCATTAAATCCTACACCTTTTTACTGGTCTAAGAGTATGTTTCCACAGATAACTGTTTATTTAAGGGCTTTAACCCATTATTTTAGGAAGCAATGCAAATAAATATAAAACAGCTTGCACTCTAAAGTCATTCAGTTACACATTGTACTTCCTCAAAACTACTGAAAGTGCTTTTGGCATTACATGACAAGATATAAATTTTATATATGCCCTCCCTCCTCACTGCAGTTAAGACTGATGACAGCACTCAAAGGATATTTTGAAATAAAAACATCTGCATACTGGTAGTTCTTTTTTGGCTTTTAAGGCTTACATTCAATTTTTAGTTCATAGTTCTGAAACTCAGTCTTCATCTCTCGATTTTAGCTTGTTTCTTGTCAATTTTTTTTTTTTTTTTAATCAAGATCTGTGACAATAGTAACGGTAAAAGGAAACACCAGGCAACGGTTTTCTATTGTATTCACTACCACAGCTCCTTCTTCTATGCATTTTTATGCTATACCCTACATGGCAAGTAACCATAGACACATTCCTCATCTGTTGCAATGGAAATGATTTTCAGTTGTAAAATAGGTTTGTTTTAGCATTCAGTGGTGGTTTGTAGTAATCCATTCTGCTTCATACTATAGTGCATTGCACACTGGCAGACATTTACCACAACCTCAGTCTAGTGATTAATAAAAGCATATGAATTCAGGCAATGCTTACATGGCCATTTAACTTTCTCTTACACTTTCAAAGATGTATCTAATTGGCTGGCATTCATATTGAATAGGCCCAAGCTTAAGCTCTGTTTTTTTACTAATACTGAGTCAGTATTCCTAACTGACGTCTTAGCACTTAGGCTGTGTAGACATAAAAAGGAACCTGAAATTCAGTCAGGATTAGAGATTAGGAAATCTCCCAATCAAATTGCATTCGAATGGTACTCAGGCCAGGCAAATGGACTTGGTAAACAATTTTCCTATCATCCAGATCCTCACCTTCACTTAGAAAGGTTTTCCTGTCTTGCTGATTCTCACAGGTCTGTCTAGTTTTAACCTCAGAACTTTGGATCACTACTTTCTTCTTGTCTATCCAACATAAAAAGACCAAAAACTTGAATGTAAAAAAGGTTTCCTGCTTCCACAACCATCTTCCTGAGAAGAGATCAAAATTTGTCAGAGGAAAAATAATATGCCCCTACACATATTTCACACAGCCATGTAGATCCTTGGATGACCAAGAATGCAGATAGTATAAGCCTTCCTAGAGGTACTCATCTACCTGTCTGAAACACAATGTGTTCCTATACACCTTGTCCAAATAGGTAGCAACTGAAATACAAAATCTAACAACGAATGGTTGTAAGGATATATATGAGGTCAATTTAGTCCACAAAGAGAACAAATCACTTGAAATTGGTTGGGAAAGGCCAAGTAAAATTGTCATGGGAAATTTTCTTGTGTGTCTAGGCAGAGACTGCATTGACAGGCTCAGTCAGGCACTTAAGTTCACATGTTGATGAGTTACAAACCTGTTGCTGACTCTTCCATGACATGGCAATAACAGATTTATCAAGCTTGACAACACAAAGAAATACTTAGTGGGAAATACTTAAGCCATTGTGCAAGTAGACACTGTCCTTATTAGTTGTAATCATTTGCCAACATATTAAATTCACGAAGTACCCACTAATGGAATAATCCTTTGCAGCATTCAAATAAATTATTCTTAATTTTCTCACTCAATTATGAGACAGTAATTTATACACTTTTTCACATTTAAGTTGTGCTAAAGAGACACAGTAATATGTTGACTTTTGCATTTTTTCTGTCTTCAAAAAATGAACAGTTCTTATGGTTACTTATAACTGGATTATATGCTTTGAAAGATACATACTCAAAAATATTCTGTGAAATACAAGTAGTAAATTTACTTTTCTTTAGTTCAACCTTCTAGTTGCTAACCATTCAAATATACTTCTCAGAACTCAGTTCTATTTTTTTTTTCCAAAAATCAGTGTGCTGCCACTATTTAAAAGCACTGACATAACTTAAAACACTTCCTAACTGGAAACTTGAAATATTTTGGCATGTGAAAGGGGGGAAAAAAGAGGCCTTTGATAATGCTCAGGAGCTACAGGCATTGTATAATCTATTTAGCATCAAGTTTCAAAATCCAGTTAAAGCATTTCTCAGCACCTTTTCTTGATTAGAACAGCCTCACTGTGATCACCAGCATGGTTTTCTAAGCCAGTCTTTTGTTGCCATTACATAATCCTGGTGCTTTGAGCTACTTGGCATTCTTGAAATCACCAGAACTTCTAAATGACCTAGCAGCTCTGCTAGGGCAGAGCTGAATGAGCTGAAGCAGATGAACAACCAACCTGTATTCTTGTACAATTTTTGCAATTCCCAGTTGCTTTCCAATCCACTGGACTGGATCGTGTTTCCACTGACCGTGAGACTAAACTGAGACATTTGTGTTCTGTACTTACTCTTGTGCTAAGATAAGCCTATTAATGCACTTTGCAAGATTTTCAGAAGGATAAACATGCAAATTGTCAAAGCATGATATTCAATAAAATATTTTTAGTTGTAAAAAAAAGGTAAATGTTGCTAATTTTGATAAATCCGAATGTCATAATCGAAGTATTTTAAGTATCATAATCCTTTTCTCACAATGGATTTAATTTTATTATAACCCATATTCAGGTTTCATAAAGTATTTTCTACAACTAACGAATGCGGCAGATTACTAACCTTTTTTTTCCATACCAAAAAGATAAAAATAGAGAATGAAAATCAAATAATAGATGAATACTTAAACGTTTCCTTGAAAGTTTAAAAGTGACCATTGCAAATAAGACTCCAAACAGAATTCTATGTGCTTTCTATATTTGTTTTTTAAAAAAAGGCTAGTTATTCAAACCCTCAATTTCAGCATGACACAACAGCTACATTTCATTTGCTTGATTCTAGCTTTGGTCTTCTTATGCTGACCAGATCTGTTAGGATGAATTATTCCAAATGATATTTAGGTTTTTTAGCAAATTGCAAGCTTTTATGGCAAAACTTCCCTCTCACAGCACAATTCAAACCATTTTCACTTCTGAAAAATATGTTTCACCTCATACTTATGCATAAGCTCATGCCTTCACAGCATACATACAAATCGTCCCTACTGATGATACTGACTTTCTCTGGAAAAAAAAAGCTTTGTTTGTCTTTGGCTTTCTTCTAAGTTGCTTTTTGAAAACTGACCTTAACATTCAAGGGCTACAGTTGTTTCTGAATCATAAAGATATATAGTCTTAGAGCCTCTGGCTACAGCTGAAAACTGGTTTCAGTAGCAATTGCATTGTTTTCAGAATCCAAAAATCATTGTCAGCTATAAATACTACAAGTAATCTACCACTCAGTGTTATAGAACTGTCAGTAGCATCCTCTGTAAGTGCAGCTCATAACTTTAAACTTTTATACAATACTTCTGAATCAAAATTAAGTTTGAGTATCAGGATTTGAGAAATAGGACAACAAGAAACGTGTTATCGTATAGTGCACCTGATACAGATAAAAAAAATTGGAGGACCATTCATGCAAAAAGCATTGTTTTAGCTTCTAATCTAGGTATGCTGCATAAAACAGAGAGGGAAATGCCAAGAGCAAATTCCATTTTTATATAAAATCCTTAATATCCACAGACTACATACTGTGGGCAGGAATTGCATTTTCCTTTAGTACAACTTAATCATGGCTAGGACAAAAAAGTAACAGCTGATTAAAAGCAAACAGCAATGTAGTTGCAACAAATCCTCATTTGCTAGGCTGAATGTTGGGCTAATCTGAAAGACAAAGAACAGAAGTAAAGAAGTGGATGGAAGTGTCCCCATGATCCGCTGTATGAAAAAGAGTGGACCTAGTTCCTAGTGGGGCTACAGGATTTACAGTTCTAAGACACTGTGGCCATGTGGAACTAATGAGTCCTAATTTCAATGTTTTCCACAGCATTTTAGAATTGGAGACAAAATTATTCAAAAGAAATTCCACAGAGTGTTAAGATGCCATTTTTAGAGAATAAGTAATTCTTCACTCAGGTAGAATTATTTACTCACTCACGAAGTCTTGTTTAGCATTTCTACCATATACTTTTGTAGCGCTAGGTTCAAAATCTTCATGAGCCCATTTATACTTTGCTATTCCCTCTCTCTAATTAACTTTGTGTATATATATCATGGTAGTGTTTTAGCAGCTCCACAAAATTATTAATTAATCGTGTTGGCTTTTGGAAGATATAAAGTATTTAGAATTTGGAATTGGGAGGGGGAGGGGATAGGACAAGGAGGGAGTACTACTTTGTTCAGAAGAAAGTGAAAAATGTTTGGATCAACTCAAAACTTCCAAAATGACAATTCTATAAAGAAGGGCTAGAGTAGATAATTACATTTGGTTTGGAATCAGCAGAAGCACAGTAGATCAAGACATCGTTGAGCCCAAACTATATAGGTTTGCTGGCTAACTAGTTTTGCTATCAAGGCTATGAACCAATGCTAAGGTAACTATAATGCTTGTAGAACGGAGATTCAATCTGCTTGTCACTGAACAGGCCCATATGGATAGATCAGCACTGTGGACTGAAAACCTGCCTGTACAACATCCTATGGCATTGAAGCGAGCCCAGATAACATTATTAAGTTGATCTTGAAGACTCTATTGAGTCTTGAAGACTCTATTCTTCTCACTGAGCAAGTTAGATGACTGAGAAGCTTGCTTCTGTGATATAATATCATTTTAAAATTAATGTAAAACGGACAGGTAAAAGGTTGTGAATGAAAAATTAGCACTCATTTGATAATGACAATATTATCTTAAGGATGACTAACATTTCCTAATACTAAAAGTGTCAGAATTTCTTTATTGCACTAGTGCTAATTCTAAGTGCTAAAGTGTCATGATTTTTATGGGGGTTTTATGGTCTTGTTGACTTTTAATGTTGTGACCGCACCATGATTTCTAACTTCCCTCTCCTACTATGAACAGCAGAAACCTATTTTACTTTAAAATGCTAACATTGAAGAGGAGGGAGGGAGGGAGGGAGTGAGTGAGTTTCACAAATATTTACATTAGTCCTACATCTAGGAGACCATGGATTCAATAAGAGTAAATGGATTAAATTTATTATTCTGCTGAACATGACTGAACTGCAGCTGAAGAATTATTTTCAATAAAGTTGGGATAAAACTTTGAATAAATTTTTAAAATGTCACAATCTGTAGGAGATTGTTCTATGCTACCTCATGGACTTCGAATTTCTACTAAGAGGTCAATGAAAAAACTGACAAAAAACTACTGAAATACAGTCTCCTTTAGTTTCAAAAAGCTTTTACACAAATCCATCTACAAAATTTCCCTATTAAGAACAACAAAACAAGAAAGAAATTTTAAAAGCTGGATTTTAGTTTTAAGAAATTCTGGATGTCTTAATATAAAAATACTTGAAAAATGTAATGTGTTATGTGTCCTCTAATATTTTGAGACCACACAAAAAGCTCTGAAATCAACTGAAAGGTCACTGCTGGTACTGGGATGTGATCTTTTCTCAGGCTGAGGACATGTACACTGATTACTGAATATTTCTGGTTGTGTTGCCTTTCTGAAGTACTGACCAGGACTTACATTCAGAAGCAACTACAGGGTACAGACTGCACATCATCCACAGATGCACACTGGCCTCCAGCATAATATAGTCCAAGTGCACCCACCCTCTGAGCACCCACTGTTTTCTTCTATAATGATATTTTCTGCCTTTCATGGCATGGTTTTATATGGCATACTGAGAAGTCATCTTGCTCTTGACAGTCATGTTTCCAGGGAATTTCTCTAATAATCAAATATTTTGCTTTATTTTCTAGGAGTAATAGGATGTTAGAGGCTGTGGCACACAGAATACTCTATGTGGGTTGTGCATGCATCAACTACTTCCCTTGAAGAACATCGCCTAAGACAACATATGCCATTTGAATCTGATTTTAAAATCAGGATGAATCAGCGCTATGTTCCGAATGTAACATGCAGAATGCTGCAGGCTCAAATCCAACACTGAACTAAAGCTATTTTTGGAAGTGTAATGCTTCAGAAATTGTTAAAGACCCACTTTTTATGTTACTTGGTAAGCTGAAATTCATTTTTGAAAGTTGAAGTGCATTTTTATCTACTCTTTTATGTAGTAGTTGTTATTTATATTTGTTTTGACTATTGCTAAATTTATAAATAGTTAAAAAATTATCAGACAGTTGTTTTAACTTAGATTTTTTTTTCTATTAAAGTGTTAGCTGTGGAGTATACTGAAAAAATATCCGTAAGATTTTTCTTTTGTACTGTCACAAGTGCATGACACAATATCTGACAGCAAGCCATTCAAGCTGAAGTTTAAATAATACTGAATTAGTTACTTTAAATGCCTTTGCCTTTATATGATCACTGAAACCTGTCAAGCTTTTTCTGTTCACTAAGAACATTACTAATTTAGGTCAGGATATCTTGGATTCAATAGACCAGTATGTTATGGTTGCTATTTTAATATGAAGAAGAAGTACTCTGATACAATCACTGAAAGTCTGCGTGTATAATGTCAATGTCAAAGGATATTTACCAGTCTTTCACTGGGGGAATGGCTCTCTGAGACAAAATTGTTCCTACATGAATTTTTCTATGACTAGAGGTCTATTCTTTCTAGCTAGAAAATCTTACTCCTTCAAATGTTTATCCTTTCTTTCTTACCTTTTCCCATCTGCTCTTTTCTGAGAAAAGATAAAAGGTTGGTACGATAAGATTTGATTTAAAAAAGATATTTCTTT